>NC_041406.2:59213078-59423078 GCF_900747795.2 Erpetoichthys calabaricus | reverse complement strand
GGCAGAGTGATGAGAAAGAAGCCCTTTCTGCACTCATGCCACAAACAGAGTCGCTTGTTGTATGCAAATACTCATTTAGATAGATAGATAGATAGATAGATAGATAGATAGATAGATAGATAGATAGATAGATAGATAGATAGATAGATAGATAGATAGATAGATAGATAGATAGATAGATAGATAGATAGATAGATAGATAGATACTATCTAACTATTTATCTATCTATCTATTGGGATTAATAAAGTATCTATCTATCTATCTATCTATCTATCTATCTATCTAAATGAGCATTTGCATAATATTTGCAACAAAGTGCAACGTTTTGGAACAAAGTGCTTTGGACTGATGAGACAAAAGTTTTAATTGTCTGGTCATAACAAAAAGCCCTTTGCATGGCGGAAGAAGAACACCGCATTCCAAGAAAGACACTTGCTACCTACTGTCAAATTTGGTGAAGGTTCCATCATGTTGTGGGGCTGTGTGGCTAGTTCAGGGACTGAGGCCCTTGTTAAAGTCGAGGGTCAGATGAATTCAACCCATTATCAACAAATTCTTCAGGATAATGTTCAAACATCAGTCACAAAGTTGAAGTTACGCAGGGGTTGGATATTCCAACAAGACAATGACCCAAAACACAGTTTGAAATCTACAAAGGCATTCATGCAGAGGGAGAAGTACAATGTTCTGGAATGGCCATCACAGTCCACTGACTTGAATATCATCGAAAATCTATGGGATGATTTGAAGCAGGCTGTCCATGCTCGGCAGCCATCAAATTTAACTGAACTGGAGAGATTTTGTATGGAAGAATGGTCAAAAATACCTCCATCCAAAATCCAGACACTCATCAAAGGCTATAGGAGGAGTCTAGAGGCTGTAATATTTGCAAAAGGAGGCTCAACTAAGTATTGATGTAATATCTCTGTTGGGGTGCCCAAATTTATGCACCTGTCTAATTTTGTTATGATGCATATTGTATATTTTCTGTTAATCCAGTAAACTTAATGTCACTGCTGAAATACTACTGTTTCCATAAAGGCATATCATATATTAAAAGGAAGTTGCTAATTTGAAAGCTCATCCAATGATAAACAAAAATCCAAAGAATTAAGAGGGGTTCCTAAACTTTTTCATATGACTATATATATATATATATATATATATATATATATATATATATATATATATATATATATATACTGTATATATATATATATTATATATATATGTGTATATACAGTATATATATATATATATATATATATATATATATATATATACATACTGTATATATATATATATACTGTATATCCACAAACACAAAATAATACAGATGCAAACTGATGCTAAATTGTTAAAAAATAATAGTATGATAAAAAAGCTTTTTCTTTCTGTTTATCTCCACATACAACTAACAAATAAAACAATAAACAATGAGAAAAGCAAATCTGAAAATAAATGCATTAATAATGTCTTATGAACAGACTGATAATAAAAGATAATATAACAGAGTTTATGTATATTCATCTCTGCAATTTGCCCTACTAACAAAAACTTCACTTTGGAATGGTCAGAACTGACTGAAATGAGACACATTTTTCTTGATACTACATACAGTATTTAGTATCTTCTTCTTTCTGCTGCTCCCGTTAGTGGTTGCCACAGCGGATCATCTTTTTCCATATCTTCCTGCCCTCTGCATCTTGCTCTGTTACACCCATCACCTGCATGTCCTCTCTCACCACATCCATAAACCTCCTCTTAGGCCTTCCTCTTTTCCTATAACCTGGAAGCTCCATCCTTAGCATCCTTTTCCCAATATACCCAGCATCTCTCCTCTGCACATGTCCAAACCAACGTAATCTCACCTCTCTAACTTTGTCTCCAAACTGTCCAACCTGAGCTGACCCTCTAATGTACTCGTTCCTAATCCTATCTATCCTCGTCACACCCTTTGCAAATCTTAGCATCTTTAACTCTGCCACCTCCAGCTCTGTCTCTTGTTTTCTGGTCAATGTCATCTTCTCCAACCCTTATAACATAGCAGGTCTCACTACCATCCTGTAGACCTTCCCTTTCACTCTTGCTGATACCCGTCTGTCACAAATCACTCCTGACACTCTTCTCCACCCATTCCACCCTGCTTGCACTCTCTTTTTCACCTCTCTTCCACAAATCCTGTTACTCTGTACTATTCATTCACCTTTGCCAACTCTACTCCCTGCATCCTCACCATTCCACTGACTTCTCTCTCATTTACACATACATATTCTTTCTTGTTCCTTCTGATTTTCATTCCTCTCCTCTCTAAAGCATATCTCTAACTCTCAACCTGCTCCCTACTCTCGCTACAGATCACAATGTCATCAGCAAACATCATAGTCCATGGGGACTCCTTCCTAATCTCATCTGTCAACCTGTCCATCACCATTGCAAATAAGAAAGGGCTCCGAGCTGATCCCTAATGTAATCCCACCTCCACGTTGAATGCATCTGTCACTCCTACCACAGACCTCACCACTGTCACACTTCCCTCGTACATATCCTGTACAACTCTTACATACTTCTCTGCCACTCCCAACTTCCTCATACAATATCACAACTCATCTCGAGGCACCCTGTCATATGCTGTCTCCAGGTCCACAAAGACGCAATGCAACTCCTTCTGGCCTTCTGTATACTTCTCCATTAACACCCTCATAGCAAACATTGCATCTGTTGTGCTCTTTCCTGGAAGAAAACCATACTGCTGCTCACTAATCATCACCTCCCTTCTTAACCTAGCTCCCACTACTCTTTCCCATAACATCATGCTGGAGCTCATCCATTTTATTCCCCTGTAGTTACTATTACTCAGCACACCCTCCTTATTCTTAAAAATTGGTACCAGTACACTTTTCTCCACTCCTCAGGCATCCTCTCACTTTCCAAGATTCCATTAAACAATCCGTGGCACTGATTCACTATCGCCACATCATGCAACCTTCTCTCTTTCTCATTCTCTTCATTCATCAGCCTTTTAAAGTACTCTTTCCATCTGCTCAACACACCCTCCTCACTTGTGAGTACATTTTCATCTTTATCCTTTATTACCCTAACCTGCTGCACATCTTTCTCATCTTGTTTCCTCTGTCTAGTCAATAGGTACAGGTCTTTTTCTCCTTCTTTAG
The DNA here is from genome assembly GCF_900747795.2 of Erpetoichthys calabaricus. Classification (NCBI taxonomy): domain Eukaryota; kingdom Metazoa; phylum Chordata; class Cladistia; order Polypteriformes; family Polypteridae; genus Erpetoichthys; species Erpetoichthys calabaricus. The sequence continues at coordinate 59,419,904 of NC_041406.2, read as the reverse complement.
TGTCCAAACTCTCAAACAACTCATCATACGCCTCTTCTTTAGCCTTTGCCACCTCTCTCTTCACCCTACGCCTTATTTCCTTATACTCTTGTCTGCATTCTGCATCTCCGTGATTATCCCACTACTTCCTCATTCCACCACCAGGTTTCATTTTCCTCCTTCCTCTGTCCGGATGTCACACCAAGCACCCTTCTTACTGTCACCCTTAATACTTCAGTTGTATTTGTCCAGCTCTCTGGTAACTCTTATTTAGTTACTCTGGTAGCTACATATTTAGTATAAGAAATGTAAATCATTCATATTAACAAGCTGTTCTACTGTCATGTCAATATGCCACACTGCACAGAGATGAATAGCATATAAACTAATGTTATGAAAACCAAAAGAAGCCTTTGTAAAGGTCTTGTTGCTTAAGAGTAAATGTGTAAGAGATGTATTTTTTGCAGTACTTAACCTAAAGAGTTACCATTGTGTTTTTAGCTTCACAGGAATACAGACAGAGAAGATTCCTGAGAGTAGAAGACCCTAAAGTTAAGAGACTTGCATAGATGAACTATGGGGTAAAACATAGAAAGTGTATCACAATATTACAGCAAGAGAAAAATTTGTTTCTTACTTATGCACAATGTTGCTGTGACATCTGCCATCACAACACGACCCTGTATTGGGATAAGTTGGTTTTGCAGATGAATTGATGGATGAATGGCATAATTAAGTAATCTCTCATTAAATGTTGGATGGCTACATTCCAAAAGCATTGCATTTAAATTTTAATTTTAAGTCCATTACAGAATGAACATTTCTTAGCTTTCAACATAAAATTACATCTTTTTTCTTAATCCAAACTATACCATACATTTCAAATACAGTCATTTTACTTATTTGTAACTGAGTATGACACTAAACTGCACATAAATTTCATAGTTATTTTTTCTTCTTGCAAAAAAATAGTTAACCGACATTTGGATCTTATGGATAAAATGCATCAACACTTTAATGCAGTGAGAGGTCAAATCATTAATTAAGTAAAATTACCAAAAATAAAGGGATTTGTTTTCTAACTATTCAACTAATATTAAATAGGTGCTTTTCAATTCAAAAACAGCTGCAAAACCAAGATGTTATTTTTCAAGTTGTGTTAACTCATTTACAGTAATCCTTAAAATATGAAAGACATATGAATGTCAGAGATACTGCTACAAGCAAAACAGAATGCTATAATACAGCTATCACTACATTAAAGATGTGAATGAGATGCCATTACCTGTGATATATTAAAAATACTGACAACTTATACACCTAAATGAAATAACATCTACTATATTCTGTAAATGCAAGTAATGTATCCTCTTTTTGCTTTCAGCCTTTTCAAACTGCAAAAACACATTTAGTAGACCAAACATTGTATAGCACTGTCACATGAGACCCAGTGACAATGTGAACAAATTATGTAGTGTGTACAGTATTTATAGGTTAATTAAAATTGCAAAAAGATTGGAATTTGAAATATTACCGCATAAAATGCTAAGAAACAGTATTTTTAAATGAAATTAACTGAAAACTAGAAAACTGGTTAGGAATACACAGAAAGAAACAAATAAAGAATTAAACCATAAATGAAATGCCAAACACACTACTTAGATTAAAGATTATACATTTTTAAGTATGTGTGATTTGGTTGAAAATTGGAATAAATATTTTAGCTGTGATTATTTTCATTAGACAGCTTTAACTTTAGAAAGTAAGAATATCCAATGTGAACAGATGACCAAAGAGGGAGCTGCTTTTGTAATATAGTAAACAATATCCCAGGTTGCCAGGCAAGCTAACATTAAAATGAAAAGCAGCTGTTAATGAAATTTTCACTGCTCGCTAATTTTCTGATGAGTCACTCTTGGATAACGAAAGACAGAGAGAAAGTTTTTCTATGAGAGAACTCATACTTCTGAAAGTATTTTCCAGTTGAAAAATAGTACATGCTCTTGCCCTGAACCCAGATAGCCACCCATTTACAAATTGATTTCCCATCACAGCAAATCACATGAAACAACTAGTAGAGTTGAGCAATAAAGTGTATTTATGTCTTAGTCACCCTCTAAAAGACAACAACACCACCAGCACCAGTCAAAAAATCATGTAAAAATATACAAATAAGTAGCACTAAGGATAGCAAATAATCACACTGTTAAACTGTTTTTTTTACTTCTGCATTGATCTTAATTAAATAAAATATTTGTTACAAACTGAATTAGTTGCCTATAAAAAGTTTCTTCCAAATATCATATCTGTCAGATTTGGAGACCCTACATATTAAAATAGGTCGGTCATCATTTTACAATCACTCATCATCTTGCTTATTATGGGTATTTTGCGCACTCTCAGGAAAGATGTATCTATTTATGAAGCACTGAAAGCAACCCTGGATGAAATGCCACTTCATAAAATGACATATTCATGTACAAATTCATAATAAGCTGTTTAAAGATGCTAAGACATACAAGTCTTTTTGATTTGGGAGAAAATTTGCACCATGTTTCAAAATTTAGGCCCCTGCTTCAGCCTCAGTAAATGCAGAGTTATAAGGTAAGCTTTTGCAATCACTTAAATTGGAGGGATGTAGATAGCTCAGAACGTTGAGAAGACAAGGCACACCAGTGGAGCAGACATGGTGTGATTTGTGCTTGTTTGTTGTATTTATTTGAATTCTCTCTTTTTTCTGTTATATATTCCATTATTTTGTATGCACCTGCAGTGCCTTCTAAAATCAACACACTTCTTTGTATATTTTCCACTTATTGCTAACGAATAGCTCAATTCAACATCCAAAAAGTTGGCATGAAAGAACCATAAAGAATCTGAAAGAACAATTATTGTACAATTCAAGGAGTAATTAAGAATTGCAAATCACACAATTAGACATATCTTCCATCTACCTTGGGTCAGTACATGAAAGAAGCTTTCATACAACAATAACATTCACAGTATATTTTGGATAATTACTAATGTTTTCAAACTAGTATAAGGCAATTATATGCATTCTTTTTGAGAAGCTGGAAAATGATTATCTGTGGAGTACGATCCTCGTGTCTTAATATACACTTACAATTGGATTCAGTTCTGGGCTTTGACTAGGCCAAATATATTAAAACAACAGGATAGAGCAATGCTGGTGTTATGTAAATGTATGTGTTATGCATCACCTTTTTGCTAAATCACTCAGCAGTTGCCTTTGTTTATAACAGGAATTATTGTGCTGCTAAAAGAAAGTTAACTTTTCTCCCCAGTTCCAGGACTTTGCTAGTTTGGAATACATTTTCCTCCAAGATTTGTCTATACTTGGCATCACCATTTTTTTTTAATAGATTTATGCAAGTTTCTCCCTGTATGCCAACAAATATATAAATAACTGCCACCACTCAGCTTCAGCTAAATGATGGTGTTAAAATAGTTGTATGTAACATGTAATTCATACCACATATAACTTATCTGCACTAGGGTCAAAAAGTTCCAGTTTAGTTATTCACACATCAGAATTGCTCCCACAAGTATGCAGTATCCTGTTGTCTCTCTCTATATTTTTCTTAAGAGGTGGCTTCCTTCCATAAAAGACATATTAGATTTTTTCTTCTGTGAATAACTTTTCATAATATCTAGTAGTTTTGTCTTTGGTAATCTATCCAGCGCTCATTACTATGTGATAATGTATAAAAAGAAATAATTGTTGCTGATAATAATGGCAGTTCAAGTAAGTTTGGCTGTGGATAAAAAGTGTACTCCAATAGACAAGGATGATGTGTTTCTTATCTTACCCCTGCAGCTATCACAATAGCTGCGGATGAATAAAAAGCAAGTATAGAAAACTAATGGATGACTAAATAACAAGCAATTCATTTACAATTTTCCCACTCACAAGCATTTAAATTGGCATTAAAATATATGAGAATGACAATAAAAATAGAAAGCAATAAAATGGCACATTCCAGGTAAAAAGGATCTCATGGTATTATAAAGATATTGCATTATCATCATATACATCACTTAGCTAGTGTAAAATGAAAAAAAACAAAATGACTGTTGAAAAATATGTAAACAACAATGGGAATAAATTAAATACAGTATGTACTGCTGTTCCACCATATCATTTTCTTTGCTGATACTTAGTGTTTGATAGTTGCTGCAAGACAACTATGTTTTACGCCAAAGAAAAAAAGGGCTTCTCATTATAAACTCACTCCATTATTTACTGCAACATTTCTTTTTTAAGTAGGACTTAAAACTGCACAAAGATGATGGAAAAAATGTATGTGATGTACTGTTTATAGAACTGAAAACATGAAAGATATGTTGTTGATATTTTTCTGACACAAGGTAAAATTATTTTTTTCAGATGCAATTTGTGATTACAGTATTAATAATAGTGTATGCAAAACTCCAGCAGATGTGTAAATGGCCTCTAGATGTACTGTACATATACACTACTTTTATTTTCATTACAAAAGATTTTATTTTCTGCTTTTGTCTAATGGCTACTTTAAAAATCATTAAAACTCACAACTTGATTTGCTTCTGAAATGTTTTTAACATTCATAAACCCTACTATTAATTCATGCAATAATAAAACCATTCAAGAAAAATTTTGAAGAATGATATAATGAGCTATACTGTATATTGCTGAAGAATGTAATTCTCCTCTAAATTTAACTTTTGCACGAAATATACAGTTTGTATTTTGAATCCATGGTCAACTTCTGAATAGGACACAATATTTTAGATTAATAATGTACTTTAAACGCTTCATCTGTAGTAGGCGGGGTATTATTATTACTACTAGGGGGTTCCCACCTGCTTGCTATGCTCGCTAACCCCCCTGGCCTGTGCTACATTCCAGCCACTTCGCGTCTCTGCCGCTCGCATTGTGAAGAAGGGGGCTGAACGCACCCCAAGGCAATGCGATTGCTCCTCCGAAACACCCTCTTAAACGTTGATACAATGGGAAACAAATAGTTTTTTTTTACCTCCTCTTTGCTCGATCAGCTACTGGCTTGCTGATGCTGCCGTGCCGCATTGATCTGCATATATTTGTATGTTGTTGATTTGCATATAAAGCATACTGGTTTGTTTACATTACATGTGTATGCTATTGCCTTTCATGTAAACTATACTGGTTTGTGCACATTTCAGTTTTGTGTAAGTACTCTATTGTATGTATGTCTGGATTAGTTTTGCGTGTATACATTTAAAAGCCTGTCCAGCAGCTGTCCTACTCTTTGTCCTTTATTTCCGGCCCCGGGAATAGTTAAATCTTTTTTTTAGTTTATAAATTAAAAACGGAATAAGAATCTGAAAATCTAACAACATCACATTAAAGTTCGATAAACTCGGAAAAGAATGATACCAAACATATATATGTAGGTTTTAAAGCGTGACATAAAAACATCACATAAAATCGTTGTACTTTTAGGCTTAGGATTTTATATAGAGAGAGTAGATTTTACATCTGACTGATGCTTTTATTTAAAATTCACTTAGGTCCTATTTACCATATACTCTGCTGATCTGGCATAGTGTAAAAAGAAGAACTGGATGCAGCTGGAAATTCACATACATTCTCTGCAATTTACCACAACTCACACTTGTCGACTGTGGTGAAACCAGTACCATCTTGGTTAAAGAATGGTATTCATAAAACGGATGATCTGTACAATGAGGATGCTAGACTGTGCACATTCCAGGAGGTTAAGCATTAGTATAATGTTCCAACAATCTGCTTTTTGATTTTCTGCAATAACAATCTGTCAAAAGTTGTCTGGGATACCATTTAATTCACACTACCTGTTCATCCCGTTTTATGCATTTTGCATTTATTTCCACCTCGGAAAAGTACTAGTCTTCTTTCTATAAGCAATGGTCTGTGACTCTTTTTTTAAAGATTTATGTATTTTTCAGGTTTGGTCACATGATTATACAATTGAAAAAGCTCATCAACATTACTGTTGGAATGCCATATTTAAAAATTTCAAATTATCCTCAAGAAATCCTGTCTACCAGTATGCATATCTTCAATGATTACGTAAATTACATAGTTCACCCTGAAAATATTTTATATGAAGCTGTCTCCTTCCTAAGAGCAAATAGGGCCCTTTCTGCATATATTCTGACTTTTCACCCCCAAAATTCTCCTTTTGGAAACATATTTGCTTGGCTCTCTCTAATATACTTAACTATAATCTTCTCTGCACCTTTTATATTGCTAGATACTTTAACACTCCCTCTTGATTTCCTCCAAATGCAAATATTTTTACTGGCAAATATTGCTGTAAAACCCCATAATACTTCATGATGGAAGTCCCTGGATATTTTTGTCAAAAGGCACCTGATATTATGAACTAGTCATTTAGAGTTAGTCTTGGCTAAGATCATAATCCATGAGGTCTCAGGAGATCTAGCAATCAGTGAAAAACCTTCTGAAAGTAAAAATAATTTTTTTCTTATCATTTTGTTCCTTTCTTCCCCTGGTACTTCAGGATTTGAGCATGGATTACAATCTTATTTGTCGATCTCTTCAATTTCTCATTAAGCAATTTGGTAATATAATAATTCTATATGGGATCTCGTCTATTTGTATGGCAATTTGCTTGCAGTAAAGGAAATAAATGATTACAACAACAAGTTACAAACACTTCTTACAATTCTCTTAGAAATGTCCTTTCTATGTTTCAGCTACTGCCCAGGATAATAAGTCATAAATATTAAAGAAAATCATTAATCTTTAAAGTTATTCAAATAGTGGTACAGCTTTACCAAAAAGTGAGTCATTCTAAAATTAAACATTTGCCTTGGTTAAAATAATTAACAAACCACATTATATATAAATGGGATTTATTATGTACTTTATGTTAACAAACATTTACAGCAATTATTTACTCTACTTGCTATTTCTGTCAGCCTATGCAGCCTTTTCTTATCTGTATACTGTGAATTCACTACCATGTTCTACAAAGGTATCCCCTATTAGGCATTCATACAGCAAAAAAAAAACACATTTATTTATATTGATTTTAACAGTTAAATACTTTTCACAATGTCTCATTAATAATACCTCAATTAATTTCGGACTGGAGCCAAAACTGAGACCAACTATTCATGCTTCAATTTTGCTCAACAAGAGAGCAAACCACATTATAAATTTCTTAAGTTTTGGTCCATAAACCCCCAATTACAATCGGAGCCTAGATATCTGAAAACATATTTCAGCTTAATGGCAAGTCAGATCTCCTAGTGGAAACTCATCATAAATTAAGATACCCGACTATTCCTCATTGGACCTTTTATCATGCTTCATTTGTGGCCAGCCATTTTTTTGTAAATGACAGTAATCTGAACCTTAAAATTCTCCTCATGCCTGCAGCATTTCTTTCTCAAATCTTTGTAGTACAACAGTTGTCTCTTTAGTAGACTGACTATATAAAATACATACAAGATACAACAAATTCAAAATCTTAATTCCAGATTACTAACTTGTAGTAAATTTTGTGCTAAAATTTCCCTTGAGCATTCGTCTCTATATTGACTAGCTGTTCAATACTGAATTGTCAGAATGTTAATACTAACTTAAAAAACTGTAAAATGCAACACTCCAAAAAACTTGTCATGGGTCCACTGAATGCCAGCCTTCATACTAGTACAAAGTTCTGCAATGCAATGCTCACTAAACCCTGGCTCTTAGGTCTGTTTGTATAGCTCCATACAGTACATCACAATGTTCAAACTGAAACTGAAGATCCTACATGTTTCTTGCTTGCATTCTAATTTTTTTTTTGACAAGTTGTTTTAAGTTGACTATTGGAAGGAATATCATTAATGGCATGTAAATGTGTCACTTTTAAATACTTTTAGTATTTACATCTTTCTTTATATTTATATTGTAGATAACTTTGTTATAATTAGCAATTATTTAAAATACAGTTATTGACAAAAACTCGATTTTTTTTCTTTGTTAAACACTTTATGAAGGCACTTCCAATTAAAGATTTTAATGGAACACAAAAATTTAATTAAAACCAAACCATTATATCTACTCGTGACACATTTTGGCACACTTTTTACCTTTAGAGGAACAAAAATGCAAACATATTTAAAGGGATATTCACTAGCAGTCATGTTTTTGGCATGAAAATTTTGCTGGAGCCATAGCACAATTTTCCTATATGTGTGTAGATTTCTCTAGTGTAAAAATTAACTTGCCTTACATAAAATAGCTGTACCTTTTTGGGTAATGACTAGTGAAACACACCTTTCATGTCATAAAAAGTCAATCAGACAATGAGATGCCTGTGCCTGGTCAGCCTCAATTGACATCTATCATTGTGAAACCATTTGATAAAACACAGCTCTATAGTGAGCTGTGTTTAGCATTTAAATGTTAAGTAAAGCATGAGAAAACAGACACACCTCGAGCTTGAGAAAGAAAATAAAGACATTGCTCATTTTAATATGGGCAATGACCTTAAATTACTTCTCTAAACTGGAAGATTCAGGTCACACGTGTACACCCACATCCAAGGGTACAGAGTACACTGCAGGGCCAACTGGTCCATTGGCAATGTGGTAACATTATGCTCCAAGTGTCCAAATCACGTGACCATAAATGTGTGTCCTTGCTTAAAACAAAAACAAAGTCTACAAAAACAAAAATGGTGCTGCAATTGCATCTCCAAAAAAAATAAATAAAATAATTTAAAAACAAAAGTAAAACTAAAATGTTGCAGAAAAAGGGCAACAGAAGGTTTAATTAAGTTCCTAACAACCATACATTTTTATTATCTCAATTTGGTACATATATGATAGACTAAATAAATTTAGTTTAATTCATTCTCTAATGTAGCAGGACTGCCAATCAGAGATTATCTCATCATGTATGAATGGGGTTGCTTTATAAAAGAATATACCAACTCCTCTAGGTTTCAAGTCACAGCTGAAGTGGGACACATGGAGAATCCAATCTCTTTTAAGCCTTGACAAGGATGGCTAATAGGAAGCTGATACAATGAAAGGGGGGCATTTATATCTCTAAATGCCACTCATGAATAATCTTCAGGCTTTTAATCGCACTGGATTCCTAGGTAAAATAAATCTAGAACCCCTCCATTGTGAGTCTAAAAGTCTCTATATGTCATATTCCTGTTTGCCATGACCATGCATTGGAGAAGAAGGAGGAGAGTTCCTAGTATGTGGACTTGTACAGTATAAATTGGCTTCAAGACACCTAAAATGATAAATTAATCTTTCAGTGGGAGGTAAGGACCAATTTATAAGTCACTGGACAAATAATGACCTATAAAATTTTGGAGCTAACACCTACCCAACGGGATGCAACCCTCAAGTGGATGTTTTGTTTGGTGAGCCACGCCTTCTACACCACTCTGACTCTGGAACTGATTTACATGATTCATGCCATCTGCAAGTTTTCCCAAACTATTCTCCATGTTTCACAAAAACTAGTAAGATACATACTAGGCAGGGATTAATTTACAGATGGACATTTCAAGAAAGGTGGTTTAAAACCATATGGACATTCAAAAGGTGACATTTTAATAGCCAAATGATATTACACATTTTAGGGAATTCCTGTCCTGGGTAAATGGATTTCCAATTCGTTTGAAAACCAAACATCTCAAAACCTTTTCTCTATCTTGATTGACCTGTTCCATTTGCCTACTACACTATGGATGATACAACCAAAAAAAACAAAACATATCCAGGTTCAATTAGCAGTTTCACATTTGGTCAGCATACCACACATAACAAAATTATTAAAATATAAATTAAATACTACTAATGTCCACCAGAAATTAGCAGTAGATACAGACACTCTTAATATTACGACATACATAGTAACACACAAATAAATTGCTAATATTTTTTGGGTTATTAGCTATAAAATACCAAAAAAAAAAAGAAAAAAAAGAAAAATGGCAGTAAATTTAACTAAAGAATAGTAATACAGTACATTATAAATTAAAAATTAAAGACAAAAATATGAACACAGTTAATATTAATAGTTATTAATAAGCAGAATAAAGGCACTGTAAGAGACACCTGTAAACTTGTACATTGTTTAATGTAGCCACAATACACTTCAATTTAATTTAATTCAGTTGCCAAAAGTAGTGCTTAAAATCAGCTATATTTTAAGTGAACTCTATATTTTAGAAGTAAAATTTACCTTAGACCATGTTTAGACAGAGGATTTTGGACTTTTAAGCTACATGGAGAAATGTTCTCTGAAAGAGCTACAAGGTACACGTCTTTCCTAAATGAATTCAAAAGTTTTATTTGTATTGCATTCTAAAATATAATTCATATAGACATTTATAATGTTTAGCAGACTATCTCTCACAGATAAATATGTCAGTCTTATCTGTTTAAATAAGCAATAAACTTTCAAATATTCAGATTTTTTTTGTCTATAAACTTTTGAACTTTTGTCAGAGCAGTAAACATGATGGTAAGTCACTCTTACGTAAAACATTCACAGTTTAGAGGTATGCTGATAGGTGATTTTGAGGCTGTGCCACTCTGGAAGGTACAAAGGTTCTGTTACATTTTAGTATGCAGTAATCAGTAAAATATGTCTCAAGTCTAGGTTGTTGGAATAAACATCAACATGCTCATTATACACCTCACTGAAAAATGTAATTTCTAATGATGTTACCATAAAGTTGGTAAAAGGCATTTAATAAAATTAAATTTTATTATTGTATAAAAATTTTCTGCCTTAAAAATCTTTGGAAATTAAAAGCTCTTTATTGGCATATACCGTAGAGATAGACATCACCACTCTGGACAAGGTGATTCCACATCTTTAATGATACCTTAAAGCAAGGCCAATTCCAGTCTTTAATTAAGCATATCACCTTAACAAGGTTTATTTCTTCTTCCAATTTGTAAAATTTAAGAAACTAAGAAAGATGTCTATTCTTATCCTTTGCATTTGAAATTCCAGAGTGTATTTGTATGCTTTATTATAATAGATTTTCTTATTATCAGAAGCCAGTTAATAAATAACTGACAAAGTTATAAATAACTTATATACTGAAAAAAGTTGTGATGGGATTAAACTGCTTGCCCAGCTATTAGCTGTTCTTTAAACTTTTTTCTCTTTTTCTTTATTCCTTTTCATCACATCTCTGCAATATTTATAGATTTCTTTTTCCTTTCAAACTGTCTACAGTCTAATCTCTTTGCAACCTCTCTTTGTTCAAGCAAATTCATATGAATCATACTTTACCTCATATGCCTGTTATATAACATGTTCCCCAGTCACATGGTCCCAACTTACAGTTTTAATTAATAAGAACTGTCATTCTTCCAGTAAGCTTGGAAGGTTGCGCTACCAAAAACAACAGATCAAATGTAGATATATCTCAGTGTACCAAGACCACCCCTACATTATGTTACATAACTCAACATTCTCTCCCAAATGGACAAGCGCTTCTAAGGGAAAAAACATCTGCACTCCTACACTAAGCAATTGTGTTCATCCAAAAAAAAAAAATCTAGATAACTCTGCATTGAGCTTAAACAGGGCCTCTTCTTTAAACTAGCTTTCCATCTTGGATGAATTTATAGAAAACAAAAGCCATTTTCACCAATTTACCTTAAGATATGATAATATGTCTATTTTAGTTACATTAAACTTGTAACACACTTCTTGCATAGTTATAGTCACCTATAGATTTCATGTCTAGGCTAGTTTTGCATTTCAGTTTTGGCTCCTCTTCAAATGAACACTTCATTCTGTTTAGACTGATCGCACTTCCCAAGTCATGAAGGACACTTTATGCCATTCATAATTTCATCACATATTTTCAGTGACAAAATAAGTTCTGCCGCACAAATTCTATTGTGTAACCTTTATGCACAAGTTCAGCTTCCTCTGTTTTGATAAACAATGCTGCAACTGCTACTGTCCTTACAATTAAATTACAAAAGAATATTGTAATTAAACCTGAGACACTACTCTCTTTTATCGAGTCTCTTTTCTATCAATTCAGGTATACAAATCCAGATCCTATGGTGGCATTACAGTTGTTTTTTTTTTTGTTTATAATTGTGGATTACTGTATAAACATGCAGTGCAGGACACATAGGTCAGCAGAGTATTTATTATTTCTATACTAAGAAAACCTGTCTCTCAGATCCAATGCCCTAGGTTCAAATCCTGCATACAGCTACTGTCCATTAGCTCATATATTCTCCCTGTGTTCATGTTGGTTTCATCAACATACTCTGGCTTTTCTTCCCCATCCCCAAAATTGTGCAAGTTAGGTTAACTGGGAATGGAGATTCTAAACTGGCCCAGTGTTAGGATGCATATAAGTGTGTACAAGACCAGATTAAGACGCCCACAGGGCCCTGGGTGACGTAAAGAACACAGCTCCTTGGCAAAGAGCTGATAATACTTAATGAACTGTAATCCAACAGAAAACTCAAGGGGCGAAGAGGCTGTGCTCTTCCCTTGGTGATTCTACCATGTGGACACCCATCACCCATCATTACAACAGCTGGAGAGGGAGTCAGTTTAGTAATTTGGGGGGAATGGTGAAAAAGCCCCTGGGCACACACTCACTATGTCCTGACGTTAGAATGGTGCCCTGGTGTGCGCATGAGTGGGCCCTGCTATGTCATGATGTCCAGAGCTGGTTCCTGCCCTGTGCGTAGTGCTTTAGTGATAGGCCCCAGACATCCGGAAACTTGAATTTCATTATGCAGGTCTGTTATACAGAGACTGTTATACTATGTTACACATGTCAAATATGCTAGTTCTTCAACAGTATAGAGAGGCACTGTTCACTGGCTATTTTTTAATTTGCTACAATATTCATTTTAAATAATGGAAATAAAGGTCAGTTATCATTCTCGCTATTACATCTGCCAACAGTAAGCACTTTAACTAAAGTCAGCTATATTATTTTTAAGATGTATTAACACCACTGTGAATGTGCTGGTAATGATAGCCAGAAATACCCCTGCATTGAAGCAGTGCAGTTGGAGTACAGTAGTTACTCTTAACTTAGCCAAGGTTTTTAAAGTCTTCAAAGTCAAAGTATGGTTTTTAGACATTTATAATTTAACACAGCCTTAAACATGGCTAATTTATGGTACAGCCACTATTGCATTTGAGCTAATTTTTGAGATGTTTTCAAATACGCTTCAAAATCTTCTGAGGCTATCATTTTTTAATGGCCATCTGACTGCTAAAGCATGTGAGCTTCATAGAATCCATAACTACAGTGATTCTAATAGTGACTTCTAGCAAATCAACCCAGGTTTTAACCCAAATTTTTAACTTAAGTTTTAACTCTGGGTACAAAAGAAAGTTTGGAAAAGGGTTAGCAGAGTTATGTTTAATATATCAACAATGTCAGTTGACCTAGGTTGGGGATAGCAACAACAGTGTAGAAGGAGTCAGAGGAGAAAGCATAACACACAGCGCTGCATAGTGAGACTTGTTTAATTTTCACACACAAATCAACTTATTTACATTTAATCATGTAATTTTATTTCTGAGTTATCAAAAACAGTTACTACCTACAAAAGACCTTTTCAAAATATGTTGAGATGAATTAGTGTTTATATTAAATTCTGATGAACATTTTTGTGTCAGTCCCATCCATTTTCCTGTCTTATCTTTCTACAGAGTAGATACTTAATATGATTCTATGCATTTTTGTGGACCCCCTTTTTTAAATACAGACTTGATCATGGCAGTACTGAGATGGATGCCAGTATATTACCAGACACACATACTGCATATTTAATTAAATATGTATGGAAAAAAAAATAGGGAAGGTGTAAATTGTGCATAGGACCCTGACCATGATAACTGTGACTATTGGAGACAGTGGATGATTGAACTTGAATACTTATACTATCTATTCCCGATGTAAGCAGTGGAATTAAAGGAGGTAAATACAGATATCTGGAAAGAAACAAAAAAATATTACAGGGAACTAAATTATAGAAGCCTGAAGTACATTTTTTTCAGGTATAGAATCTGATGTTTAGTGTTCAGAAGGGGTTTATGTTTTCATTAGGTAATATAAAAAATCACATTATAAAAACACTAATGCAACATTTTACACAAAACAAAATTAATTTTATATGACAGCTGTCTTAATTCAGTTACTTAACAATAAAATGCAAGAGTCAAAAAGTGTCACCAAGAATAACCTTTAGATCATAAATACCTGTCATTCTGAAGTTTATGAAAATATAATTAAATGGAATATTTTAGGGCAATAAAAGATAAGCTCCTGACATATGTCTCAAGTTAAATATTAAACGGTATGAATGACCTAACTTGTAATGTTATGTTTTTACTTAGTGCACAATGTTTTAAATTCCATACACATTTCAAAAAAGAACACTGTTTATCAATAAAACAATGTACATTGAAATATTTAATTGTAATGTCAGATTCTCTTACATTTATCAAAATACATCTGTTTAAAGGGTTCACAGTTCACCTCCAGGTAGGAAAAACTGACAGCAGCAAACAAAGTTGCAAGAAATTGGCAAAAATATTTCCTCTAAGACAAAACAAAGTAAGTGTCTCCTTTCAAGTCTGGTTTTCTAGAGTATAGCTGGCCTCTTCATTGTACTTCTTCACAATTTACCTCATTCCACAAGTTCTCTTAAGTTAAATCAGATGAACGTGTATCACACAGTGATTAGAACACAAATGCTTAGTCTTTTGCAAAAACTTATACTTCATATATTTGGAATACTGCCAATTTGTGGTACCACTCCGAAGCAATGCATTAAATCTGCATTATAATTTCTTGCATTTGTAGTTCTATTTTGAGGCATGATCAGATTTAATTAACACTCTAATATAAAACTTTTTTTATTTTATCAAAATTTGAAGCAGAGTACATGAAGACTGCTAACTTACATCATAAAGAAACATAACACATATATAAATACTGAAAGACATTTAAATAATATCTAAGCAAAAGAATTCATGCTAAACAGACAGTTGCCTAACCTGTTAATTTTTTTTAAATGCCTGCCAGTTTAAATTACCTTTAGCTCTCTTTATGGAAAAAATGAATGTTATAATTATAATCTGTCCAGACCTTGACTTTTTCTTCAACCAGCTTCAAAACTCTGCTATCGCATATACAGTGAATAAGAACTCATATCCAAAATACTCTGCTTTTAGACCACATAAGGAATCTTTTCCCTCTCTCTCTTTCTCTTTTTCTCTCTCTTTTCAGCCTAGAGGACCCTCTGAAGTCATTTACAGGGCCTCAGAAAAGATATTTTTTTCAATGGTTTCAGGTCACTTGTTTTGACTATTGGGATTAAGTTCAACTTCACAAAATAGCCTTTGGGTTCAGTACCCCAACCCCAAATGCAGGTAAGTCACTGTGTGATAATATATTGCAATTTTGCTTCAAGCAACACGTTTTAAAGGTCACAGCCCAAATATTTCCCAAAATTGTAAAAAGGTTGCAAGTCATAATTTTCTCTCTGGGATCCTGCTTGAATCAGTTTTGGCTACATGCCTGGCAACGGTTCACAATTATGATGATTAATTTATCCTCATTGTAATCTATTGAAATTGTTACCACATGTAAATACCTTTCAAATTTGTTTACAGAATCCCAAAGGTTTGCACTGCCAGGCATTCACAGCAACACTTGCAACGTGAAGTATAAAAAAACTACCTGTCATTTCCTGTATACTTACAGGTAGAAACGTGTACATTTTCAGACATCTGCAGAAAAATCTAATTTTCACACAAGAGCAAAGCATTTTTCCGCTACATAAATCTGTGTCTTTGAATCATCTGTTATGAAAGACTACATATCTAAACCTCATGGAGCCACAACTTCAAAGCAAACCTGATTGTGGATAATTAAGAGATTAAAATTTTTCACATTTTTAAAAAAAACCATGCGGAGGAGAACTCAATATACTTTTTGCAGTTAAGAATAACCAAAAGTGCTGACATTGTAAAACTGACATTAGCTTATCGATTAAACATCAGGAGCACACCACTTATAATTATTTATTTGAGGTTCAAGAAATTAAGAAATTATTGTGATTAAAAATATTTATTACACTATAAAGCTTAATATACATAACATACAAAGTACAAAATAAAGCGTTTATTATTGGCCTAACAACAATAAAAACAGATGTATGTTAAATATTCAAAAGTCCTTACACAATTTCTATACATTTATGAGTGGGAAAGCAAAAGGAAACACAAATTTACTTCTGTTCTTGGACACATTTACTGTATACTTATAAACTCATTATTATCTAGTAACATCTGCTCAAAAATGCTGTGTAAAATGAATGTCTTTTTTAAGTCTACAATTGTGTTTCTTATATTGTTTGACTTTGATTTTTTGTGTCACAAATGTGATTTGTGCTTTCTACCTTTTCATAGGAAATAATAGGCATCTATACATTACCCCCTAACCTTTTTTAGTTTATAAATATTTTCTCCAAGAGACCTCACTGTCTGTGTGGAGTCGGTTTATTCACTCAAAGACTCAGTGTACCAGCCACAGTGACCCTGATTTGGAAAAACCAGAGTGGATAATGGATTTTGAGAGTTATATTTGGTAGTCCCCCTGTAAATCTAACTATTCAGCATCTCTCTCAAATTACACTGTTTATTTTTCTTGAAGGTAGGGCAGAATCAGGATCTAGAAAGGCAATTTAGAAAAAAATGAGAGCTTGCCCTAGAACACATTACTTAAACTCTGCCTTCAGGCTTTTCTAAGACACTCCAGCACAAGAGAGAAGACAGGGCCTAGAAAAGCCATTTGGAAAAAGAGGAGAGGCTGCACTGGTGGGGATTACATAAACATCTGCTTCCAGGCTTTCCTGAAAAATCCAGCACACCTAGAGAGCATGCTATCTGAGTGGTCCTCTTCAATTTGTATTGGCAAAACAGAACATGCATCTCTATGATTTAGGTTTTATGATTCTTAAGTTTAATGTCAAATACTATAAAGTAATATCTACCAGGACAAATTGTGACAAATGCAGTAGAATTCAATGCCTCATTTTATGGGACTGAGTACACTGAGATTATGCCTCATTGCCAGAGATTTTTTAGGTTGTAGCATTAGTTTATGCTTTGTTAACAGGTTTCAATTTGTGGTTATTACTTAATGTGTACTGTGGAGGATGTGTGCCAAATACAGGGCTATTTGTTGCCTTGCCTTGATATTAATTATTAATTTAAAAATGTAATACCCCTGTATTCATAAATCTAAATAAATTATTACTGAGTAGTTGGTCTAATTAAGATGAATCAAGTCAGAAAAAGTATGCTTGGCTTAATATTCAGGGGTGTTTGGGTATTTAGTTAACTATTATTACAGTTGCAGCATTTTTACTATTGCTTATTTACACATCATCAAAGAGGTATAATATAAAATATTTTTTTAACCATGACTCAAATCCAAAAATAACAGTGATAATAGATTGTAATTACATGTATTAGTACATTACATAAAATGTATATTTTAATGGTATTTCACAATATTGTGTAGTTAAAACAATTTCAACTTAACTGATGTAAAAATTGCACTTGTATATTTAGAATTTTTGGTTCTGGAGGCTTTATGGCTGATCATAGTTCATATTTTTTCAACATAAAACTTATGAAAGAAGTACCCACTGGCGAATCTCAGGCAACTGCTGACTGCAGCAGTGTTGACCATGATGGATGATAGGTCATTGTGGACCATTGCTTAATGATTTAATGTTGCACACATAATGGCTTACAAAACAACACATGAGGAGCTCATTCCTACTTAATTTTACATAAATGAAATAATTCATACTTTTCTATCCTTGCATGTTTTACTTTTATGGTTAGGAAGACCACTAAACTTAACTGGTATGACATAAAGCACCAGGTGAAGTGAGCTGGTGTGGCAGACATTTGCGTAAGCAGCTGATGTGATGGCATGTTCCCTTCCATGCAAGACTTTACCAGCAGTTCAATATTTTGTACTAGGGATCTGTTTTGACATCAAGAGTGTAAATAAATGTGTAAATGACGGCAACATATATATTATGCAAGCTACAATACCCTCACTCAAGTTAAATTTGAAACAATGTTTGTTTTGAGACAGACATAAATTTTACCAATCCTTTAACCAATCAGTCTATTCAATATATTTAAAAAAAAAAACCTGAACTTTACCAAAAAAATTCCTTGAAAGATAAGGGTACTAGATTCTAACAAAATCAGTCCACTGATATCTGTGTTAAGTAATGCAGACAGACAGACAGACAGACTTGACATTGAGAATAGGTGTTTTTAGCATTTTATGAGAATTAACCTAGAAATAATTCACTATGTAACAGCAAAACCGAGAAATTCAACTGTATCTTCCATTATATACAGTAGCGCTAGAAAATTAAGACATTTACAGTAATTCGAAATAAAGCATCACCAATTCTTTGAGCCAGAAACTACTCAAAATAGACATCATAAGATTTTTTTTAGAGGATCATAAAATAACATATTGTATAAAATTACTGTCCAAGCCATATGCAAGTTATTTTCAGTAGTAACTAAAAACAGATCACACCACATCTCATTCGCATTCAACAGCGTAAACTGAAAAATTATGTTTTTAATGTATTTGTATAAAGAAAAACAATCTGATTGTTTGACTTATAAAGACAGAAAAATAATAAAAAAATTTGTGCCAGTAAAACAGATGCTGTTTCCACAGTAAATTGTACGCATTTATTAAGAATCATGTCATGATCTGAATTTAATTAAATACACCAACGCTTCTGTTATAACTATTTTAACATCACACGTTGCTAAAGCAACTTTTTCCAAAATCAAAAATGGACAGATACAGATGAGGATTTTGAATACTTTTATTACTAATCATGGACAAACATTAAAAAAAGAATAACATTAATGCATTGCATTAATATTATGATATAAACAAAAATGATGTTATGAATTCATAAACATTTTGCCCGACACAAATACCTTTTAAGCAAATGCTTAAATAAAACCTGGGACCATTATGACAGCTACCAGAGTCTGTGAATCAGTTTCTTAATAATGATAGTCACTGCCTTACATCTCACATGAGAAAGAAGGGTATATTTTAACATACAAAGACCTTTACAAGTATTCAGCATAATATAAATGCAACCTTTGCAGGCTGCAATAAATATTGTAGGTCACTTCAATATTTCCTATCTAAAATATTTAAGCAGTAAAAAAAGTTTTATTCAAACTTTTTTTCTTTATCATCTACTACAGATACTTCACCTGTACTTGAGAGTGTACAAAAGCATAATTTTAGTTTTCTTTCTTAACCTGCCAAGTTTTAATAGCAAACTACAGAAGTACAATAATATCATATTACATTACTTCAGAAACTTTAATGAACTTTGGCTTATGATGGAATTTATCTGCCAAAACATGTTTTAAAATGTTCTATGTAGAATTAAATATAAGAACAATTTTCTTTTGACTTACATGTAGTCAACGCAGGTGACTCAATTGTGTTGTTGAAACGCTAGATAATATTTGCAACTTTAGTTGAGGTTTGAGCTGAGAATCATTTTGAAGAGCATCTACTTAGGACTTTTATTACAACCAGAACTGGTTGAGTTTAATGACATACTCATATAACACAGATAAACAAAAAATATAGCAATCTCTGATTTAAGAACATCTTAGTGCTCAGTACAATGACCTAACTTAATTTTGAAATGCAATGTAATATTCTTCAGCATATCAAAGACATGCAGGTTAGATTAGCTGGCGCGAGCGAATGTGACTGTGGGTGTTCCGTGCTCCAGTGCTGCAATGATAGTCTCCAACCCCCCTGTGACCATGAATTGAATTAAGCAACTTTGAGAACGTTAGTGTTAAGTTATGCTACACTTCCCTTTCAGTAAGAACACCCACACTATTTACTATATAGCCATAAATAGTGAACAAAGCAAACAAAATTAGGTAAATGGAATTTGGTTTTTTTTTTGGATGTACAACTAATCTTATCGAAAATCAGGTCCATGTCAAAAGTAAAAAATAGAAGACCATATCCCCAGACTGGCCAGACAAAGCCTTACAGGCAGCTTTGCCTAAAATGCCATACACTGTAGTAACATGTCTCACTGCCAACAATAAAGAGTAAAAGAAACTTAAAAGAGAGTGACAAAAAGTGGAGAAGACAGGTGCTCTCCACTGGCCATGTTCCTTTCTTCTGAAAAATGTACAACATCCAGATTGGCCACGAAAACATTCAACAAATATTGTATTTATTATTTATTCTCTACAGAATGAATCCATATCTAAAATCAAGTGTTGAATTCATCCCTACCAGCTGGCATAAAGGGCTACTGAGGATTGAGGGAGAGAAACAGAGAAGAAGAGAGAGATAAAGGGTAGGGTCTGGCTATATATCATTCTCATATAACTTCATGCTTATCTTAGGCTCACTGCTTGCACCTCTGAATAATACAGCAAAGAAGATGAAAGATAAGTACCAAAACATCTAAATATAATTTGCCATCTCAATATTGAATTAGAAGATATTTTTTATAAAAATAAAATTTGCCTTGGTTCAGAATGCAGCTTACTACAAGCTTTACTACCATCTTGCACCCAAAGTGGCTGCAAAACTCTCCAGCAACTGCAATCTGAATAAGTAGGTTGCAAGAATGATGGATGAATATATGTACCATGCTAAAGAACTAAATACTCATAATTAATACAGATTGTTTCCTTGCATGCATATATATGTATTTCTGAACAAATTATATAAAGCGTATTTAGACAATTGAACAAAAGTTACATTTTAACAGAACTGCTTTGAAAACCACACAGTAAAGTTAAAACAGTATAATATATACAATCTAAGAAACAGTTTTCTGACAAATTAAAATTTGAAATGCGGTGCGCTGGCACTCTGCCCAGTATCTGTTCCTGCCTTGCGCCCTGTGTTGGCTGGGATTGGCTCCAGCAGACCCCCGTGACCCTGCTTTCGGATATAGCAGGTTGGATAATGACTGACTAACTGACTGAAATTTGATATAGACACTATGCAAAAAACTTTAAGTTCCTCTGAAATTGGTGGCTGGACATCATCATGGACATTTCAATTTGAAATGCTTTAGGCTAAAAATGTACTGTGGAGTTGCATTCAAAACTGTTCAGTTTAATTGTGGATATAACAGTACTTTTGTCTTTAATATAAAAAGAAGAAATTGCATATTCCATAGAAGCAATCTGTTCTTTACATTGTCCATTAAGTGTGAAAATACAGGTAATTTTATGTGCTTAATAGATATTTATTTTGTGATGTAAGTCTTCCTATTGTGTTTTATTTATCTAACATATTATTATGATTCTGATATTCATGTTATTATTTTAACCAATTAACCCATTTTAAAGAAAGTCTTGTGATTAGGACAATGCTTCTGAATCATAAAAGAGGACTGAGAATTCCTATGGCAAATGTAATATATTCTAGTACGTTAATCTGTTGTCTCTACTAAAAGATAGGTAGGCTTTCATAAAAAAAAACTTTCCATTGAGCTCATAAATTCATATACCCCACTATACATTGTAGAATATTGCACATTATTTATTTTAAATTATTCAAATTCTGTAAAATATTTATTTTTTCCTGCTACGTTTTATTAATTATCACAATAAAATTGTGATATTGTTTACAAATTAGTCTCTCTCATGTTAATATTTAAGACATTAACTTTTCCTGTGTTAGTGATCCTGCACAAACACAGTGAGTCACATTAATGTATCAAAACCAACTGATTGAATATTTCTTATGAGCAAGTTTTGAAAAAGAAAAAAAAAAGTAAAAATGCCACATTCTTGTTGTACTCCTGTGTTTAATGCACATATTCTTACCTTCTTACAAGTCTTACCTCATATACTTTCATTAATTCAAGCAAAGGTTTCTTACAAGTCATGTTTTCTTTCTGAATCTATATTTGCATTAACTTTTTAAAATTTGCAAAAGCATTGTTTCTCTAGTCTATGAAGCTACCACCCAATATATTTTAAACTCAGTCTTTGGCTTTCACATTAAACATACTTTAAACAGGAATCTGTGCCTGGCCTAACTTCACATGTGTGGTTTTGATGGGATACAGAAAATTGCATGCTTCTTCAAAATTACATTTAAAAGCAAAGAATTTACTATAAAAACGCGTCAGCACTGATTAAACATTTTAAAATGACAAAGAAAAAAAACTGCTGACAATTTTGTTTTTAAAAATATTAACATAACACAATTGTGAGAGAATTTTGATAGCAAGGAACCAATCCAAGATATGATGCTTCTCCTTTTGTGAGTACTCATTTCAAGCCCACACTCAAAATAATGCTATGGAAATTTAGCATTGCAAGGGAAGAACCACAAATATATAACTTTGAAACAACTAATAAGAATACCATATAAATTGAAACAATTTCAATTCACATAAAATAATGTGGTAATTTAAAATTATTACAGTATATACTGTATTAGTAAACCAAATCCTGAAAGACAGCGAAATAGTGTTTTTAAGAAAAGGAACTGAAATGGTGCTTTAATGAGTAAAAATATTGTTGTAAAGGTAGATGAGTAATGAAACAGATGTTAGACAGCTTGAATGGGCAGGCACTTGTATCCCACTGGAAAAAATTAATCTTAGTGCAGAAATATGAAAGAAGTGTGACTCTGATAGGATCAAAAATAAAAGTAGTAGTAGTTCACACATTTAACAAATTCTGAAAGAAGTAACAGCAGAAAATAACAGAAAACATTAAAGCAAATATAAAAACACAGAAAAATGTGCAACAGAAGAATACTGTAGATATCAGAAAGACAGTAATTTCTGTATGACAAACATAAAATGAATACATACACACTTGAAAATTGTTTTTATTGCTGTTCATGTTGAAAAACTGCATCTTGCTAAACATGGATATTTAATTCAGTCTGGTAGGCAAAGTTATTATGTTTAGCATTTTCTACACATACAGCTTTTAATTCTGTACATGTATTGTTTTACCTACATAGACCTCCCAGATGCATATCTATTGTATTGTTAATCAATTCACCTATCTATGTTTACTTTAGTTATTGTTTGAAAATGTGGAAGAGCTTTACGTGACAGAGTTTAGACTAATAGAAAGTTTCAGATTCAAATAACTAGTCTCGGCCTCCCTTTATAGGGTGTATTCTGGGAGTTGTAATTCTATTTGTGTTGAGATCCATATGCAAATATAAATGACAAAAAAGTAATGAGCTAGATGTAAACACTGTCTTGCTAATTTAAACTAAAGTCCTAACTTCAAAATGACAGCTCAGTTGACATATAAGCTACAGCTTATCAGTGAAATGAACTGAGACTATACCTTTCATGAAGACTTGATGACTGGTTACTTTAGTTTATAACTATATTTATAATGCTGGCAATGATTTTTTTCAGCTATTTTAATTAAATACGGCTGTTTTGTATAAAGTAGATATTTTACAATGTGTGAAAAATACTTTTATTATAAATTATTTATTTTATGTAACAGAACACATACAGGTAAACAAATAGTTGGAATACAAAAGGTAAGTGCTGAATTAAAATAAAAGCAATAATGGTGCCTTCTCGAGTATAAAGTTCATTAGCTAACAATAGCTGCACTGTAGAAGCAGTGGTCTTATTGGGTTAGACAATTTCAATACCTGATGATTAAAAGTGTGAATGAAAAAATGCAATAAAAGTAAATATTTTAAAACTGAAAAATGAAATCTATTGTAAAAATACTTTTGATACTTTTCATGCACCAAGGTCTTAACAATGCTACATTCTCAGCATTTGTTAACTTTTCAATTTTCGTCTCATCTGAAAAGTTCAGAGGTTTAGCCAATATACTCTGAATCTGTCCTTCCTGTAAATTGGAAACAGTAACAGATCTAGCAGAGATCTCTAGAAAATTCTACTGATGACCTCATCCCATTTGTAGCATTCTCCTCTTATCTGTACTCCTTATTTCCTGCTCATTAACCAGCTAGCAATCCCATTCCATAAATTACCACTGATGCCAATGACGTCTAGCTTCAGAATTAATCTTCATTGTGGAATGCTATCAAAGGTTTTATTTTTTTTTTTTAAGTCTAAGGAAACTATATGCTCCACCTATGTGTACTACCCATGTTGCCATTTTGAAAAAGTTTTAACAAATTTGTTTGACAGGATGTTTTCCTTCTAAATCCACGCTGGACTCTTGCTCAGAATATTTCTTTTATTATATTTGTTACATGGAAAATTTAGTATAGTATAAAATAGATTCTAACTACCCACTGACAGAGCTGGTTTCCACTTTTCTAGTATACTGTAACAAAGTAATAACATAAAGGCAGCTATTTTCATTTAAATTCTTTACTTTATTGAAGTAGAAAATATTCAAAAAGGCAAAGTTTCAAATACAAAAGTTTTATTCTAGAAATAGTGAAACTGTATTTTAAGTAAATATGTTAATTTATTTATGTTTTATTGATGACTAAAAACATACAGTAGTTAATGTGCCAAGACCATTGCTAATAAACTGCATAATGACTAAACCTAACGTTTCTGCACACCTGCTTTTGATTATTTCTACATCTATCCCTTCAGAATACTTCCTTGTCATTCCTGAAACACAAGGACATATTTAGCCTAATATATTGTCCTTTGAGTATAAACTGATTTTAAATTGTCAATAATTTGCCAACATGTCTTTATTTTTGTCCCTCAGGTCTGGAAAATCATTTCATAAATGAAATGACACACTCTGAACAAAGGGAGCCATATCCTGTCTAGTTTCGAAGATGAGCAATTTGTCATCTTGCTACAAGAGTGGCCAAAATAAACTACACAATGAACACAGACTCTGCTATAATAGCCCACATATGGAATTTTGATGTATGACCTAATACTAAATCATCCACTTTATATGTTGTCCATTGGCACACTTTCCCACCCTTATGAGCTTAGTGAACTGTCAAAAATAATTACTTTCACTGGCTAAGTCAAGCATTTGACCTTTTCCATGTCAAGAATTTCCAATCTAAATTACATTTTCTCTAGGATATTTAAGCCTTAACAAAATCTCTCATACATTATAGGGAGAATATCCAAAATCCTGACTTAATGTTTATTATATCTAAGAAACTCTATTTGGCTAATCATAATTCATTCAGAATGTACATGGATTAAAACACAGTCCAATGAGAGTTTAACAAATATTAACTAGTCTTGTCAATTATTTTTTGACACCAACACTCCTGAAATATACTTGGCTGTATAACAAGACAAGCAAAGCTTTAAAGGAGCTTCATTGTTGAAGGCAAAAACAGATTTTATTGTCACCTTTTTGTTAGAGAGTCACTTAATGTGTTACAGCTGCAGCATGTTCCAGACATAACAGCAGCAGACAACATAAGAGAAATGATTTTAACACATAATTAGTACACTGTACATGTAGAAATCAAGTAATGTTTACCATCCTTATTTAACAGATGTTTGAGCCAAACATTAAGGAAATAAATAATGCAATGACTTAAAAATGTAGTTCCATAAAATTACAGCAAATTATGCTTAGAAATTCTAAATGCAGTATTCTGTCGAATTTTGAAAAACAATAGCATAAGAGTACAACAGTACAATGCTCTAATCTGCTTATTTATTTACTCCATTTTTTGTTTGCATTTAACATACAAACAACAAAACTTTCATATAGTATATATAGAATGGTCTTTACATATAAAATCAAGTGCATATTGTTTCATTCACCAAATGTTTACAGTAAACTTTGCTGAATAAATAATTATTTTATTTCCACTGAAAATTTGTTATGATTCACTTCAGTCACATTGCATTTAGTCTTCTGAAAATTTAAAAAGATTTAAAAAAAATCAAAACTACTAGAATGAAGACAATTAATTTTGAGATTTAACATTAGTGGATTATTTTACCATTAACATATTTGGGATGTCTTATTTAATTAAAAATACTATTTGTCCAAAATCCTTAGCATGTTCAACCAAACTTGGAAAGGATTTAAGAACTGTGATCACTTAGTCCAGCCAAAGCATTTTTGTATCTTTACGTTTTAGCTTATTGAAATTTAAAATGCAAAGGGAGATGCAGTTTATAGTTGTGATCTGCAATAACTTGGGAAATACAACACCAGTCAAAACATGGAATACAAATATATGTTAAATCTAATAATCATGCATGGAAAGTATCTGTTATGTCATTTCTGAACATAGTTCAACAAATGGTTCTGTTACTTACAACATTTTTTTTAATTTCTACTATTGCGTTTCAAGTTCACTCACAACGGTATCTGTTTCTTTTCTCTCTCCTGATCCTTTACTTTTAACTTTTCCAGGCATTATTGCATTTACAATCAGTCTATTTTTCTTATGGCTTGACCAAAGTATTATTACTTCACCAATAAATGATTCCAGGATAAATTAGGCTTGATCTTGTAAAAAACTGACTAATTTATCCTCCTTATAATCCATAGTATTAACAATAATCTTATCCAGCACCACAGCTGAAAGTCTGAATTTCTTTAATCCTTGCTTTCTTGATGATCCAGCCATTATAGTCAAAAGCTGTTTCTAAGGAAAACAGTACTGTATTTTAATTGTGAACATTTTCCATTGAATGAATTTTCCTCTAGTACTTCTGTTTCCCTCCCAAGTTCCAAAGATGTACAGGTATTGCAAATCATCCATCCATCCATCCATTTTCCAACCTGCTATATCCTAACTACAGGGTCACGGGGGTCTACTGGAGCCAATCCCAGCCAACATAGGGCGCAAGGCAGGAACCAATCCCAGGCAGGGTGCCAACCTACCGCAGGACACACACACACCAAGCACATACTCACGTGCACACAAGACAATTTAGGATCGCCAATGCACCTAACCTGCATGTCTCTGGACTGTGGGAGGAAACCGGAGCACCCGGAGGAAACCCACGCAGACATGGGGAGAACATACAAACTCCACGCAGGGAGGACCCGGGAAGCGAACCCGGGTCTCCTTACTGCGAGGCAGCAGCGCTACCACTGCACCACTATGCCGCACAGGTATAGCTAAATGGTAAATCTAAAACTACCCTCAGCATACTGACTATACATGTAGGACAATGCACATGGACTGCTCAACACTGAGATATTTCTCCTGTCTTGCTGTCTGGAATCGGTATCAGCCCCCTGTAACCACTGGATCACTTATATTCTGCAATAGGCTAGCACCCTGTTCACGGATTGTTCCTGCCTTGTGTCTGTGATGCTTACTGGGATAGGCTCCAGCTTCCCCATAACCCTGCTATGGGCAAGTGAGTTTAGAAAATGGATAGCTGTATGGATAGATGGATCCTTTATGCTACTACCCTCTGATCATGGCAATACTTAAGAGGGGCCTATAGCTGTATAACGTTTGTTTTTCCTTCCTTTCCATTGACATATTCCCTGTGTTGCTTTAAAATTGGAGAATCACTCTGTCTTGCCATACGATTAGTTGATGAACACCGTACCTTGTGGTTAAAATACATGGGACTTTGAATAATTCTATTGAACGTTGTATTCACCTTTCAATTACATCACTACCATTTCCAATCTGGCCCAGCCAACTCTATTTCATCAAAAAAAGTATCAATGAACTGAGTATGAATTAAAAAATATATACCATCACAATCATTCAGATTTAATGTAAAATCTTTAAAAAGATGATAAGATAAATAAATGCTGCTATATAGCTGTTTTAAGCTTTTTACTAGCAGGATTATTTATGTTTATGTGACATAAAGGAAAAATAAAAAGTAAACAAATTAAATGAACATACTTGTATGACAAAACTGGGTTGTTACCCAATAAAAAGCTGTTGAAGATTAATTTGATTCCATATTCAGCTTCTTACAACCTGGACAGCGTAAAAGTAACATTAATAAACTAATTTTCTTTAACTAGTGGTAAAAACCGACATATTGTTCACATTACTTGCAACTTTCTAGTTACCTTTCTGAGAAGATGAGCGGCCAAATAATTTTTACCCACTGTCAGATTACATTTCTGTATTAAAAAGTTCAAATATGAATGAATGGTGTGTGAATTATATATTTTAAAATATCTAAAAAAGAATATTCAAGTTTTTAATACAATAAGTTCTGTATATATGATTAATAAATGCTACATACCCCATGGTCATTAGCTGCAGTGGCAATCTTCAGTAGAATATCTTCGTTCACAAAAGGTCTTACGGCATCATGAATAATAACAACTTTTGGCTTGGTGAGATGGCACTCCATAAACTTGTCATCCACAAACACACTTAGCCCATTAAATATAGATCTGTGCCGTGTGAGCCCACCAACACACCACTGAGTTTTCTCGTGATTATATTTCTGAATAATAGATTTCATCAGTTCAACATGCTGCTCTGCCACCACCACAATGACAGCTTCAATCCACTTAATTCTGTAACAGAAGAGTCAATATGGCATACTTATAGTACTGTATTATTAATAAAAATGGTATATATTACATGTCACATACTGTATATACTAGATAATGGTAAATAAAAACTTACACTTAAAATTTAATTATCAATAAGTGATACTGATCAACTGTTAAAACTTTACATCCATAATATTTTTAAAACTTGGTTGAAACAGGGTGTGAATCTCATGTCTAGCTGACATTTAAAACTTACTGATGGAAGACCCTTCAAATTAAAAGGTCCCAAAAGTAACATACATTTTATGAAATATTGTAAACATTATTTTTCATTTATTGATATACTCATATACAGTTGTATAGATTGCTTGATGACACCATGGTCAGCCCTTTCCCACAATGTTCCAGAACACTGGGTTCAATCCCACTAATTACATTTTCCCCTTGTTTCAACAGGTTTTTCTAAGGATATTCCGTTTTTTTTCCACCACATCCCAAAGATCTGAAAGTTGGGTTGGTTGGCTGGTCTGAATAAGTACGTATGCAACAGACTGGCAGCCTCACCTCTGACCTTCATTTGAATTAAATGACTAGTTCAGGAAGTGTATGCATGGATGAATGGATGATTCTTGTGGTCTAATTAAATTTTAAAAACGACTGTACAAATTATTTTAAATTTTAATTTCACATTAATTTTAAATTATCCTGGTTCTTCCTGTCTTGCTATATGGTTGCGAGACATGGACGCTATCCAGTGACCTGAGATGAAGACTGGACTCCTTCGGTACTGTGTCTCTCTGGAGAATCCTTGGGTACCGCTGGTTTGACTTTGTGTCGAATGAACGGTTGCTCATGGAGTCCCAAATGAGGCACAAATGAGGGAGTGTCAGTTACGACACTATGGCCATGTGGCGTGATTCCCCAAAGGTGATCCGGCTTACAGGATCCTCAATTTTGGGTTTCCGAGTGGCTGGATCAGGCCAATGGGTCACCCATGTAAAACCTGCCTGCCGCAGACAGAAGGTCATTTCCTGAGGGTGAGACTGGACCGTGTGTGTGCCTGGGGGGTTGCCAACCAAGATCCCGAGCTGTTTTGTAGTGTGGTGTGTGCGGCAACAGACTGTACCAGTGCATGCTCCCCGAATTGACTTGACTTCTGTGAAATATCCATCCATTTCCTGAATCAGTTTAAACTAATTCTAAAGTTGTAGATACCCAGAGATTATTCAGGTAGCATTAGGACAAAAAGAAGCCAACTGTGAAGAGGGTATCCTATAAATAAGTTTACAGCCTTATCTTGACTATTGCACAAATTAAATAAACACAGTTCTGATTTGTGCTACCTTTGGGCTATTTTAGATTTGGCGAGTATAATGAGAAACAGCTGACATTTTCACATACTGTTATTTTCAGTCAATTGTGTTTCATGTGTGGCGCAGCGGTAGCGCTGCTGCCTCGCAGTTAGGAGACCTGGGTTTGCTTTCCAGGTCCTCCCTGCATGGAGTTTGCATGTTCTCCCCGTGTATGCGTGGGTTTCCTTCAGGTGCTCCGGTTTCCTCCCACAATCCAAAGACATTCAGGTTAGGTGCACTGGCGATCCTAAATTGTCCCTAGTGTATGCTTGGTGTGTGGGTGTGCCCTGCGGTGGGCTGGCACCCTGCCCAGGGTTTGTTTCCTGCCTTGAGCCCTATGTTGGCAGGGATTGCCTCCAGCAGACCCCCGTGACCCTGTAGTTAGGATATAGCAGGTTGGATAATGGAGGGATGTGTTTCATGTGAGTCGTATGTAGATGAAAACATGTATCAGTTATAATCCTGTCTTTGAATTTTGCTTTTATATTAGGTGGGCTGTTGTTTGAAAGCTTTTAGACAGGTCAGTTTGATTATTTTCACAGGGCTCACCATTGTTAGTTGTGATTATTAATAATCAGGAAATTACATTTTTGCTTGTAAGCATATTATGCTGCTTAGGCAAACGTGGAAAATTAACTTCCAGTTTTAATAAATCACGTTTACAAATAAAAAGGAAAGCTTGCACTTGGGTAATAATTGGTCACTGATTACTTGATACACAACAATTTTACAAGGATAAGCTTTAACATTTGAGTCTGAAAACGTGGACTTTACAAAGCAATGCCCTGAGATGCTCCAGTCGTACGTAAATACGGGGCAGCAGCGCGCCAGCCAGCCAGGTGGACACAAGCACCTCTGGCGGCTGGCGACTCCTTCTCTTTGAAAGCACTGAGGCAACGAGCAACCGGCAATTAAAGTCAATTACCTCTCGAAAGCGTGTATGGTGTAGCTGATAAGAGGTCTGTCCAGCAGTTTGCAAAACTGTTTGGGAGTTGAGAGCCCCATTCTTTCTCCACACCCACCAGCCGGCAACACAACCGCCACCGGGCCGCGAAAGCTTGTGGCACTGACACCGTCGTCACTCGGATCGCCATGCTGATTGAAGCAAGCTGCAGGATCGAGGGGCCTAGCGGGAAGGTCGCCGATAAGCTCCATTTAGAAAAGGCGAGAAACTGAAAGAGATAAGACGCGGTGTATATGAATTACTGCACGTTATTTAAATTTCTGGACTGTATTGATCCAAAAAAGACAAAGAAAAAAAAAGTAGCGCGGTGGCAGCGGGCCACTTACGCTAGTGTGGTTTACCGGGTTTGAGAAAGCTGTGCAGGCTTGAAACGGAGCTGCGGTGGCGGCGCAATCACCGGGCGACTTGGCTCGTCTTGCCTCGACACGGCAGAGGCTACAGCTGACAGCTGACGGACTGCTCGCTGGCTGCGCGTACACGATAACGGGAAGAGAACTCGGTGCCTTGTGGAAATGCACGCGGTAAAGCTTTTTCAAAAGGTTTTATGCCAGGCTTTCCTAACGTACGCACTTGTGCGTCCATTTATTTTAAACGTTTCAGGGTTTTGATTTATTGTACTGGTTTGTACTATATTTACAGTGCATTCTTTATATCACTTCCAAAAAATAGAGTACTGTAATATAACTTAGACTGAGTATAGTGCTCTCCCTGTTTTTGTTTCTAGTCCTTCAACTTTAAAACTATAAAACTGTAAATGTAAACAAAGAAAGCTTTGTTCGTATAATTTTCATAATCACCTTTGATTCGATTTCATGGGTGTAGGAAACCCGAGCCACTCCCGTTATAGTCAAGTTCAAGTCAAGGTGCCAATCCCACAAGGGATTTAAACTTCACACTAACACACACTGGGCACCATTTTAGGCCTAATCTTATGTGCTTTTGTGGAATAGAGGGAAAAAAATGGAGATGAAGCTATCTCAACTCTTGACAGTCTCCTCTATCAGGAAGGATTAGAAAAAGAGAGGCAGCACAGCTAACCACATTCAAGCTTAATGTTCTTTTACTGGTGGACCTATGATCCTAAAGTAAAATGCAAATAAAAACCAAGTTAAAATTAAGGAGCTGTTGAAACTTATCCAAATAGCAGAGTGTCGTCTTTCAGTTCAGTTCAAGAAGTTATAATGTATTTTATTACTCCTGATGGCGCACATGGAGCAAGCTGAACTTAATTTTGGCAGCACATTATTTTGTTTTCAACATTAAAAAATACAGCTTGATTCCATTGCTGTAACTTTGCTAAGTGGTCTACAAAGAAACATTGTAAAAATAACACTTTTATATGGTCAGAAGTTTAGACTATTTGACAGTCGTCTCGATTGTTGCCGTTTACTTCTCTCTTTTGGGTTCTGTTATCCTGGAATTTGTCTTGCATACCTCTGAGCTATCGTGTCTGCTGGCTGCTAAATTACTTCTTACTTTGTGTGCTTCAGCATCTTGTCTTCTCATATTTCATAACTTAATCACCTTCTGTGATCTGCTTGACGCTAAGCAGATATTCGCTTCTCACATTTGATTTTTCAATCACTTTACCTTAAACACACATCTACAGGTCAATTTGCCACCCTCTAAGGCCTCCAGGTGCAGCTACCTAATTCTTTTTTTTATTTTCTAGAACATATCAAGTCGTAAGTTTTTGATTAAGACTAAGAACAAGGTTGTAGCCTCATTAGTTCACAAGTAATCCCATGACAGACAGACCAACCTTAGCA
Source organism: Erpetoichthys calabaricus (assembly GCF_900747795.2). Taxonomy (NCBI): domain Eukaryota; kingdom Metazoa; phylum Chordata; class Cladistia; order Polypteriformes; family Polypteridae; genus Erpetoichthys; species Erpetoichthys calabaricus. Next base: position 59,387,282 of record NC_041406.2, on the reverse strand, counting down.
GTTTATATAGGTGTAGATAATTCTGCCCCAAAACTAAAAGAATGACAATAACAGCACAATTTTCCATTTATCCACTCACTGAATACACTGCATTAGGCTCAAGGTAGGAATCAGGATGAGACTGGTAGGGCAAGTATACTCCAAGAGGGACACTTTAGAACATACTAGAATGTACAGTAGTTAGCATATCTTTGGGAAACAGAGAAAACTTGTAAAAAGCACAGAGTTGGTGAATGGGTTAGGATTTAAAACCAGGATTCTCACCCTGTGACACAGCAGTTTTAATCACTCAGTATAGCTACTGTTCGACCCTTTCCAATGGCCTTGCCATCACCACAACTTTTTGCCACTTACCAGTTGTGAAAACAAAGTTAGAGTCCTCAGTTTTACTTTTTTGTAGCTGTTGACCATTTTGATATTATTCAGCGCCATAAAAGATTCTCAGCAAAAGTTTGCTTCATTTTCTTTAAGGCATTTTCATATATACTATATAGTTAAAAACACAAAACGTCATGGAATAAAACCTCTAATGACAGTGTACTTAATTAATGATATTATGGAAAAATTCTTATTCAACTTGTACATCTGAATATTATTAGCAGACAAATGAAAGCTGATATTATGTTTATGAATTAAATCTCTAAATGACAACATGAAAAGAGATAAAAGGACTGAACCCTTGGGGACAAACTACAGTTAGCAATAAGGGAATTCTGTCAACGGACTTCTACACATATTGAAGATAATTTAATGTGTACTAATTTTTTGCTACAATATACTTTTAAATTCATCACATCATCATTCACAATTTATGTTGAGGGTAATAATGGCAACATGCTAAGCTGGATAGAGCAGGCCACAATGTCCTCATCAACTTTTTCCAGCTCCCACAGTGAAACAGTTAGGTATTCTCTGTCCTAGCATTATTGTTTTGTTGTGATAGAGGAGCTTTATGCCTCTGATTCTTGAAAGTTATGTTATCTGCACATACGGTACTTGTTCCTTTTAGGGTTGCCTGTGGCAAATTGTTCTAAGGCGGTGCCAGACAAAGTAACTTAGAAGCAGGAGTTGCAGGAGAATTTAGTTAATCAAGACAGATGGATGGATGGATAAATAAGTGTCATTAAATAATAAATAAAGAGGTATAGTGTCTAGAAGAGAAACTGCACAAATATCTCTGTGAAATTGTCAAGTGTAAAGGTGAGATGTACAGTATATAGCAGTAACCAAATACTGTATTTCTCTGCAAAAGAGAGAAAGTGACAAGATAACAACAAAAGCAAGTTTAACTTGTGTGACTAATTACCCACCAGCAGCCTCAGGTCACTGTCTAGTAATCACTAGGCAAAAGTGAGATGGCAGAGGATGTGACCAAAAATAGTTTATGACACCTCGACCTTTGACTTTACTGCAGTATAGGTTAAGTACTGTTGTAACTCAACACACTGTAAACATTGATTCCTGTTTTTTACCTAGTCTAACCGAATAAAGTTAGATTTACCGGCATGTCTCCTGTACCACAAACTGATTTTCTAGCTTCAGTTGTCATGAGCTGTTATATCTATGGGTTGTCATTCAAAAGATCTCTGTAAAAAATTATTTTTACTCATCTTGCTTTGTGTTTGCACGATTGCTTCTTTAAATATCGTTCTGAGATGCTCAAGAATAAAATCTGATCACACTGTAAAGTATAAACTCTTAAGAAGATCCTACTCACCATTTTTTCCTTATATATTTTGTTAATTCAGTTAACTTTCTCCCTTCATAAAGCCCTTATAACATGACTGTATTTGCAGTAAATCATTGGCATTGACATATTAATAACATTAATTTAACAATATTAGCATAGCTCTGTCCATTAAATTTGACATACACTCAAAGAAACAGGTGTTTTTCTTTCCTGTAGGCATTTTATTTGTATCAAGCAAGGTTCACATGAGGAGAAAGCACAAACCCACAAAATATAAAATAAAATCACGTCAGTCCTATGCAAGTCTATCTTTTTATAGACATTGGGTCAACTGGCCTGCATTTCCATCTAGCTGCCCATTCTCCTTCCTTCCCAAAATGTTCCTGTCTCTTCTTTGAAACTCTTCAGACCACCATTTACAGTTCTGAGGCTTTTTGGACAGGGATTTGTGCAGAACACACATAGACATATATTTAGGGCAAAAAAATTAGCCATGGCATGTTTCTGGTCTTGAATCTTCTTGTTCGCCTAATTTAATGCCTTAATTTGTTTTTGGATTTGTGGCTTTTCTCTTTATTTGGTAATATTAAGTCTGAGGTTGGTAGCCAGACAAGTTACTTAAGTGACAAAGCAGTGCCATTAAAAAAAGTCAAGAATAAGACTGAATTGCTATTAAATATTAAAAAACACTCAGACATAAATGGTCTTTAATGCCTGAAAGTCCTGGTATTAACTAGCAGTTTTCAAGACGTAGTTATCCTTGTCAGGAGATCACAAGAGCACCTGCCAGTAAACCGTGCTTGCTTAAACCCATGCTGTAGAAAAGCAAGTATAAATGTTTCCACCACCTATCATTGGTGCAAGCCCTTTGAGGTTAGTTATTATGGGCCTCCTGTTCTGACCCGAGGCAGACCATAAAAAGGTGCTTGCTAAGCTGACATGCCTCAGTTCAGGACCAGTCATGCCATTTTCTAAGACTCTCCCTCCCTTGGCTTGGTCTCTGTTGTATTTCCTCCTCCTCTGGGGCAGAAGTCAATTCCTAGAATTCTGATTGGGCCCCATGTGTAGTACTCCTAGTTGATTTCTTTTTTCCCATTACCCTAGTGTGCCACATTCATCCACAACATTAGAATGGTAATTTTGAAAGATAAAAAAAAATATGATTAATGGTTTCATCAGTCTTTAATCACTTCCTACACATATGCATAAGCCTGAAAAATATTCAGAACGCTAAATTTCCACACATTTATGTAGAATTCTGCAGTGAAGCAATTTCACATTTGATGGTTAGAAGAAACAGGATCAAATGGGTAACCTGGACATTTTAAGAAAACCTAGGAAAAGTGGATGCACATCAAATCTGTCAATATATTCCATTAGAGTGCATCCTGTCAATATACTCCATTAGAAAAGTGGAGTTAGAAACAGTCAAGTACAGCTGTGAAAAAAAATACCTTGTTCACATTCGTTCACACAAGTTATCTTACTTTGCAGTACTTTTGAAAGTTTAACCTACTAAAAAAACCTCTTCTTGCTTGATGAATGTAACTCCATTCTCTAGAACTAATACAATTATTTAAGGGTTAAGTTTTATTCTTCTGAAGGGGCCAAGTAATTAAAAAATAGGGAAACTGTATCTCCATCTATTCTTTCTAAATGCAGTTTCAAAAAGCCTTATAAATAACAGAGAAAAGTCTGCCCATGGTGAAAAAAATGAATGAATTACTTTGACGACTTCTGCATTTGTGCTGCATTTGCAGTATGGATCATTAGAACAATTTTACTGAGAACAGACCATTCAGCCCAAATAAGCTTGCCAGTCCTGTTCAGCTAATTTCAGTAAAAAAAAAACTAGTTGGCTTTTGAAGGTTCCTAAAGTAGAACAGTATGTCACACTACGTTTGTGTGAAGAAAAATGTTCTAACTTTTGTTTAAAAATTTCTATTAACTAGCTTCCACCTGAATATACAGCACTTTTCTCCATTTACTGAGAGTGTGTGCCTCTGTAGATTACCAGAAAAATGACCAACTTACAAAGGTGGAACTGCAGTAATGTAGTCTACTGTACAGTCCATCACTAACACCTTGTGTTTGACAACTAGGCCTGGACTGAAGTCTCACCCAAGCACTTTGGATTTTCATGTATTACAAACAGGTTAAGTCAAAGGTGAAGTAGCTATGATCGGGATCACTGAAAATATATGTTAATTCCAGATGTTTAAAATTTTCTTACTTTCTTGTCTAGGAGTCATTAATCTTTAACATTGTAGCATAAAGTAGTTAAGTCAATAAGACATTTCAAGTCAGGTTTTATTTGTAATTAATGAGATATTTGGCTTTTCATATATTCATTTATTTTCCAAACTTAATTATTCCAATACAGTGTCAAAGAGTGTAGTAACCCTGAACAGTCATTGAGCAGAACACACTCATGCCATGCCAGATTAAGGTCACCTCATTTGTTAACCTGCATGTCTTTTTAATGCGGGAAGAATCCAGAGTACCTGGAGAAAACCAACCAGCCACAAGGAGGAAAAATATGAAAACCTGTCACAGACAGTAACTGGGCCGGAATTTTACTCCACCTTCCCAAGCTGTGGTACATCAGCCTTAGCCACTTTCATATCATATCGCACCTAATCTTTTTCAGTTAGTATAAAACTGTAGTGTCTTTTAAGGCAATAAAGGTTTGTGTAACAGTGGTTGTCAATGTGCCTCTGTGGCTTTGTGATTAATTCCTGGCTATGATGTTTTCTCAGTGGAATTTCGTGCTATTTCCATGTTACTTTGAGTTTTCTCTGGATACTGTTGTTTCTTTAACTATTAAGTTGACCTGTGTGTATGGATTTGAGAGTATAATACTTTCATGCAGTCCTACTTATGAAATCAGAACTTCATGCAAATGAAAGCATTTAAAGGAACAACATATTCAGACTCCTCTTAAGTTATTTAAAATCTCTTTTATAAATTGCCATATTCAGGGGAAAGTAAATTTATTAAAGTTGTTCAAAGGTAATGCAAAGATTACTTAAAAATATTTCACTAAAATGAAGAAACTGTATCTTTTGTTCCAAAGTTTGGTCAAAAAAGTACACAGACATGGATATCTAAGGAAACTAATTATGTCATATTTCTTTTATTTATTTTCTAAAGGAGTTTATTGTAACATAGCATCATGCCTTCTGGGTCATCCTTTGAAATCGTGTCCTAATAATATAAAAATGTAGGAGTGAATATGTGTCTTCACACCTTAACAGCCATCATTTTTTGTCCATGTACATTTAACACCAGACCAGCTGCAGACACAAAATGCAACACTTTCATCTTGCTATAGTACCACCATGATATAACAGTTGCTGGATTCTACTCATGTAGCAAAATATGACACATGAAATTATATCTCTCAATCTATGTTTCATCAGTTTTCCTTGGCATGCTTTAGAATTTCCAAACATTCCTTTTTTCTGTACTTTAAAAATAGCTGAGTAAAGTAAGCAAGGATACACCAAGAACAACAGCTTAAAGGGAAAAAGTGCTTGCCTTAACATTGCTCCTAAATATACAAAGCTGTCTATCATATCCATAAATAGTTGCTTTTCATGCAGATTCAATGGAGATCATAACAAAACCCATTACACAGGTAAGACGTTGGTGTAAAAGAAAATTATACTTACGGAATGTCTGCTTCACTCGTAAATCTTAACAAAAGAAGGAGATTAGGTGAACCCAAGGCTACTGTTTTATGTCAATGAAGCTGAAACTCAACCCTTCATTACACTCGATGAGGAGACACATAATATAACATCATCACTTTCCTATTTGAAAAAATTCCTTGCCTTCATGTAAAATTTATTGTTTTCTTCAGTGCTACCAGGAAAGGTTAAATACAAGCAAAATAGTTTCCTCGGGGTAATGTGAAATCCTCTGATTAAAATATCCATTGAAAGATAGGATGCAAAAAGGCATTTCTAAAGACCACAGTAATGTATCCGGGGATTATCTATACGTGTTGTTGCTAGTCGAAAATGAAAAGCATGCTTTTCTGTTGTTTGTTTCATAGTCTAGATTAACCCTTCATGTTTCACACACATGCATTAGGTGAACATTTAGTTAAGCCACAAATAATTCTTGATCTTATACTACAGGAACTGGGAATGAATGTGCACAGGAGCTGTCTCACTTGTTTTGGGTTTTCTAGCAGTAGAGACTTTTAAGACATAATCATAGTTTAAAGTTTACCATTACATTTAATTTGGTGATGACACTATGGCAAATTCCTGCTGCGGTTTTCCTGAGATTGGGTCCAAACTGGGCATGCTAACGCTCTGCACATTCTCCCTATATCCGTGTGAGTTTTTCTCAGGATATTCAGGCTTTCTCTTGCAAGCTAAAAATGTGCAGATAAATAAAATTGGCTATATATGAGAACTGGCACTCCATTCACATTTAACTCTGCTTTATGCATTATGTTGCCAAAATTGGTTCTGGTTCTCTGCAACCCTGTAATGGAGTAATTAATGAATAAATGAACATAATTGGTCTTTGAGGTAAGGAAGTTGTTAGGCAGTGCTTAGCATATCAGTATGGTATCTGGTGTTGTATTTAAAAGTATAATAATCAGGGTACAGTTGCCAAAAAGATAAGAAGGCAAAATAAAATCCTTATTTAATAGGAAGAGCAATAATAATAATAATAAATTTTATTTATATTGCACTTTATATTTTAGCAATCTCAAAGTGCTACAAAGTAAAAATAAAAATAATAAAACAAGAAAATCTATTTATACTTTAACAAAATATCTTTCTAAAAAGATGAGTTTTTAGATTCCGTTTAGAAACATCAGTCGACTGTGGGGCTCTCAGGTAGTCAGGGAGGGCGTTCCACAGTCTCGGTGCCACAGATGAAAAAGCCCTGTCACCCATACTGCGAAGCTTGGTTCTAGGGACTTGGAGAGTGTTAGTGTGTACAGAGCGGAGGGTGCGTGAGGAGGTATGAGGGGTAAGGAGTTCCTGTAAGTAAAGGGGGGGCATGTCCATAAATGCACTGATGGGTGAGGAGAATGACCTTGTACTCTATTCTGAGTGGGACAGGGAGCCAGTGAAGGGTTTTCAGGATTGGGGTGATATGGTCATGCTTTCGCAACCTCATCAGGATCCTGGCAGCGCTATTCTGGATATACTCGAGTCTCTGGATACTCTTGCCAGGAATCCCGATGAGGAGCGCATTACAGTAATCCAGCCTGGAGGAGACAAAGGCATGGACGAGCTTCTCTGCATCTTCCAGGGTGAGTGTTGGGCGGAGTTTAGCGATGTTCTTGCGGTGATAGAAAGAAGACTTACAGAGGTGTTTTATGTGGGTGTCAAAGGTGAGTTGAGGGTCCATTTTAACACCCAAATTGGTGATAGATGTGGAAAGGGGGATGTTTTGGCCAGAGAAAGTGATACTGGTGATGGTAGAAGAGCGGAGATGGTGTGATGTGCCAACTAAGATGGCTTCTGTTTTGGATCTGTTCAGCTGAAGAAAGTTGAGCCTCATCCACGCTCATCTCCTCCAGGCAGGTAGTCAATGTAGTTATTGGCAGAGGAGCAGTAGAGGAGGTGGGGGTAGTCCTGAGGAGCAAGGGTTAGGGAAATTTTAAAGTAACACAAGATAGATTTAAGCAAAAAATACAATTCTTTATGTCATTACAAATTATGAGAAGAATCACCAAAATGCTTGCATCTAGAAGTTACCGAGTGTATACTTCTGACAGTCGTGATACATGCTGCTGAAGAAAACATCCACAATTTCAACAAGTTTAGATTTTAAGGATGTGAAATGCACTTATGTCATTGGCATATAATAACTAGTGCTATAAAAGAAAATCACCAAATAAGCAAAGCTAACCTTTGTTTGTTAAGTTTAAAGAATACAGCTCAACCTGTTTAGATAAAAACTAGCTATGTTACCCTTCTAAGACAGGTTTAAATCTAAACAATCAATGTAGACCTCAGCGTTAACATTTGCAGTGCACCATACAATGCAAATGTCTCTGTTATATACCAATTGGTATGGAATTCGCAAAAGCAGTGTTAATGTTTGTGATGCACCTACTGTTGAAACATAGCAACTGGACAGACACACGGACACTTACCCTTTTATTAAGGTTTATGTTCAAAAAGAAAATGAAATTAGAAATTCCACCCACCGATTGTCAAACTTGCTTAATATAATTCAGGGTATAACTTGGACAGACCACAATTAATTATGTGCCATCTTCATTCATTCACATAGAGTTGTTAAGTGTGTTTACCTATAGTTTGCCTATTACAAAAGCCCCTGTTGTTCTGTCTGTCTGTCCACATGAAATAACTTGGCCCTCCGTGGACCAGTTTTGTTGAGGTGTAGCACACTTATTCTTCAGATAAAATTGTGAAGACAGTTCCATTTTTTTTGTTTAGATATCTCAAGCAGATTTCAAAATTTCACATTGAAGTGCATTGGCAAATTTACAGACTTATACATCTTAAAACAGAGAAACATTCTGTGCAACTTCAATTAGTTCACTGTTTGAATTTTACCTTGAGAGTGGTGCTTGAACTTAATAGTTTTGCGCATTTCCATCTTTTACTCACCTGACAGCCATTCAAATGCCCAATGCAAGTGAGTCACACGCCAGGCAGAGCGTGCACATGCAAACCGCACACTCCCTGGCACCCTTCTCCTACTTTGGGCAAGTGAACTAATAAAGCACAAAAAGGTCACTTCTCTGGAAATTAATGGAATGGGAAATAATTTATGTAATTATATAAGACTGAATTGGTTCAACATATTATCTGCAGATTATTATGGTAAAAAACTGACATTATCAACATGTAGCTAAATGGTGGTTGAACTAATTAATAATACGGGAAAGGTGCAGCTGTCCTAACTGACGTAAACATGGGACAGAAGGTGGGGGACTTCAGCGGCTCTGGCACCCAATCCCACATTTTTGTGTCCCAGATATAAATGAACAATCATGACAAGCCCCTGATCTCCTTGCCCACTGCATAAGTTCATATTCCAGTATTACAATAAACCAGTTCCTTTCCAAGTCTTTTGTTATCTATATAATTTTAACGATTTACTGTGTTTTAACTAATATTGAGAGCTAAATAGGGAACTTATTTCAGTTCCTTTTCTCCTTTCATGGGGCAACATTGTTGCTGATTTTTGCTAGTATTGGTCATTTATTTGTATTGATAGATGTTTTAATAGAGTATTGAATACTACAGTCTTTTGGGTATATTTTCAAAAATGTTTTTTTTGAGAAAATTCAACAACAATAATTCACAGACCCTGCACTGCTAATACACATCAATCAGTGCCATTTTCACATCTCTTGAATTTCAATCTGCTGTGTATGAAAACAAACGAGCCCCACAAGCCTATTTGTGCTCCATTTTTAACTCCATTGTAAAGTGCTTTTGAAAAGAATGAATTTAATGTAGCCTACTAACACGTCCAATTGCAATCTGTTATCAGTATTAACTCTGAATATGACTAATTGTTATAAAACTATTTAATAAACAACACCTGCACATGAAAGTTCTTCTCAACTATTGTTAAATTTTAACACTATATGCCTTTCTCTTTTTTTCATTTTCCCTATTGCTGCAACAGTCTTGGTGGATTATCGGCAAGTTTATGTATGTCCCCTGATTAGTTTTATTTTATTATGTTTATATTTTTCATGCCAGCTTGAGTCATGACATCAGCTGTTTGCCACTCTACATTACTTGTGGTTTGACATCATAGTCTTTGTCATAAAGTGCTGGTCAGCTCATTCCTGAAAAGGCCACTCTGTCACAAAAAATGAAAAACCTCTAATTTCCAAAAAAAAATAAGGCACACGAGGGATAAATCACTGTTCCATAAGCTTCCAGAATCAAAAATATATGAAAACATTTTTATCATTTGAGATAAGAAAAGCATGTAACAACTGGAACGTTGTGTTTATGGGTAATTTCAACTTCCGCACTGCATATTTTAAACCCTGGAGGGAAACTTAAAATGGTAAATGTAATTAATAACTCTATCCTCCTGTAGTGCTGAAAATGCCTTAGGGAATGCTAATTTCAATCTGCAAAAAATGTAAGCAGTTTTCCATCTTGATTGCATTATTACTTAGTGCCAAACAAGAAAAATATAAAAGCCGTGCTCTTTATAGATGATTCATGCAACCATTACAAAGATGAAACACAAATAGAGATAAAACATGACATTCCTGTCTGACAGTATATAGTTCGTCACTTTAAGAAGCTAACGAATAGAAAATTCAATTTTTTTTTTATCAATGAGAAAAATCTTTTTTTTTTTTTAATCAATAAGACCAGCAGTGCCTGTATACATCGGAATGCCTTTCATTTTGAAACTGGTGTTGCATTTTGTGATATTCATCAGAAAAAAAACAGGCCGCTATCGCTTTTCAATGAGGGACACAGTCATCTCAGTATGGAGACAACAACAAAATTCTTGTTTTTAATGTGAAAGTGGAGGGGGCCCATTATTATCAATTACACAAGAATGATAAAGAGTTGGGGACACCACCCGGTGACACTGTGTAATTGCAGAAAATGCCGTTTTTGAAAGTAACAGTTGAGAGGATGTATTTTCAGGCGTGAGTCCAGAACAGAACTGAATTAAAGATGACAGTGTTCTGGTTTTATGAGTTCCAGGTAGGAACGGGAAGATCAAGGAGTTGTGGACAACAGAAGTGACGTCAGCAGAGGGAGGAAGAGAGACAGCATCGGACAACAGCGCCAACTTCTGGTTTGGTGGGTAATTGCTATCACTAGAGCCCTTAAGTGCACATGCATGACATTCCATACATCAAAAATACTAATGAGCAAGTTGTGGGCTTCTTATAAACTTCATTTAAATTTACACATATAACTTTGTTGAATTTGGAAATGCTGTCTAAAAATCAAATCACTGCTTTTATGAAGCTTGTTCAAATGTGATAATGAATGTGGAAAGCTGAAAAAAATACTACCTTAGAACAAATTTTTAATTGAATCTCTCTTATCTGCATGCATTTTTAACGAATGTAAGCAATTCTGAATCAGCTCACAGATGATGTAAGTGGACAAGACTCCAGTGTTGCTGAATGTGCACAGTGTGTGTCTACCCTCTTACTGTTATTAGTAGTGGCTGGTAGTATGAGTGTTGGTAATATAGGGTGTGCAGATACATCCGAAGGAGGCACTGGGATCAGTGATGTATCCTGGGGTCATTGGACACCTCGGGTCTCACATCATCAGACATCCTCACCTAGACGACTTACAACCCAGAAGCTGTTATCCACAGATCACCCCTTTTTATCCAGAGCCATCTGGAGGCTTTTTCTGCTGCTTCAGTAAGGCATCTAATGGCTCTCCTCATTGTAACCCCAGTGATGCTGAACAGAGTGGGTGCTCTACAGAGCGGGTAGCCAGGAAAGCCCCTGCAACCCTTTTCCACAGACAGGCAACATTAAATAATCTTGTCAAACCCATTTAAACTAATTCACGGTAATGGGGATTCAGAGCCTATCTTGGTAGCTTTGAGAAACTGCCATGAAATGGATGCAGTAATATTGACAATTATAATCACCAAATTATATTAATATGGGGGACGCAGTGGCTAGCACTGGCTTTTCACAGTTCAGATTTGAATCCTAGACTGGTTATTGTCTCTGTTTTAGGTTAATTGGAAGCTTTAAATTGAGAAGTTACAAAAAATAGCATGCATACATATAAGTACTTAAGGAAATAATGCAAAATGTATAGGCAATTGATAATAATTTCTTCAGTACAAAATGTTTAGTTCTATAATTCGTGGTGAGAGTAAATAACTCATCACTATCATATTTTAACATCTAGCATATCTGACAGATGATGGAGGAGATAGGTGCATGAGTGCCTACCATTAGTTCATTGGGATGCCCGACTCACAAAATTAAGGTCTAAGAAGAAGTGTAAGATACCCAGAACAGCAGAGAATGGAACAACAGTTGGAGAGGGCTATTGATGGTGTCCATCTTTTTTATTTGATTGGATGTGATGCAAAAAGAGGGGTTGGGATGGGCCGAGGATGACCTTTAAAGGAAATACAACATCCGAGAGGCACAACACGATTACCTGCCTATTAGGTTGTCATGTTCTTCATTTGGGATAGATAGATAGATAGATAGATAGATAGATAGATAGATAGATAGATAGATAGATAGATAGATAGATAGATAGATAGATAGATAGATACCTTTTGCTGAAATTCAAAACACCATTTTTGCTCCCTAAACCCTTTTGGGTGTATCTTATGGATTTTGTTCTGCTGATCACAAAAATCTCCTTTAAAGTTTCCTATGGTGCCATATTTGCTTATATCTATTAATAATTTGCCCACAAAGTTAGCTGTTTTTATTATTCCTGGTATTGCTGGCCATGCACTCAGTGCCGGTTGCACAAAATGCAATGGATATACTAAGGCTTAGGCATACTTTACCTGTCATATTTAGTCAAGATGGATGCTGTCTGCACAAACTATAAAAGCAGCTGACAAGCACAGATACTTTGCCTTATATTGATAATAGTTTGTATGTATGCACATGGACATGTTCTTCAAGTACAGCGTAGTGTGTGTACTTAGCGTTTATTGTCTAGAGTACAATTCGTCAGAGCAGAAATGTCTTGCAAAGGTTGTAACAGCCGCAGTACATTCTGTTACATAAACACTGAAGTCTTAAAGACGCATCATGACTTCACTTTTTAAAAAAGAGTAGGGGTCGTCTCCAACTCCAGTCCTGGAGCATTACTGTGGCTGCAGGTTTTCATTCCAACCCTTCTCTTGAATAGTGAGCAGTTTTTATTGCCAATTAATTCCTTTTCCCATCATTTTAATTGACTTATTTTTTAAGATTCAATCCTCTAAATTGCCTAATTTTTTGTTAAATGGCACCTGAACATAAATGAGCTGTGAAGTGAGCCAACAAAAGACCAGCTAAGTCGGGGCCTCAAACTCTTATCACTTTCACTCCAGCCAGTCCCATAATTAGAAGCAGATTCTTGTTATTAATTAAACCTGTCATTTAATTCCATGACATGTTGCTGCTCTCATTCTACCAAAGCAGAACTTTCCAAAACTGTTGATTTTCTAATTTCTAAGAACATCGTCAAAATTTTTTGTGAACCTGAGCTGATCAACATTACTGAGACCTTCAACTTTCTTTTGCTGGTCATCTGTTGGCTTATTTTGCATCTCTTTATTGTTTGGATGCTAATTAAAGAAAAAATAAATAATTAAGAGGTCTAAGTCTTAAATAACAAATCTATGAGCATTAAGACAAAAACTGGTCATTAAGAAAAGCGTTAGAATGAAAACCTGCAACCACAGTAGCGCTCCAGGACTGGAGTTGCAGACTCCATTATGACCTCTCTGCTTTGGTTGTACAATTACTGATCAAGACAAACCATGGGCTTCTCACATTTGTTACGCAACATGCGCCCTCAATCTGAAAGCATGGTTCAGTGGTATCTGGAAGTCTCAATGATACGATGATAACTAAACGATTCCAAGTTACTTCTGTCTGAATGACCTGGCCAGGGACTTTGGTTTGAAAAAGCAAAACTACTTGGTTCGAGAGTACAGGGATGGGGTTTGCTGTCATCTTGTATAAACTTTTTTGAGTTTTGGAGCCATCAAGAAGATTTGACAAATTTCTTTGAAGGAAAAAAGAAAGAAATGTGTTTAGATGAAAAAAAAAGATCAGACTGGTACCTTTTAATGAGGAAGGACAGTTTTCTCTTCTAGGAACCACTATCAGTTGTAAACAGGTTTTGTGAGTTGAACGGAGAGCAGCACATGTGTATGCTGGATGGGACACTAGGGGCCGGTGGGCATCAAAAGAAGAAGAAAGGGAGGAGTAGAAAGTACTTCTGCCAACTTACAAAAATGAGCAAAACAAACAGGGAAAGATAAGACAGAAAAGGTAGTACGGAGTGCAGGGTGTAGAGCAGAAACATTGAGGAGTAGCAGTAGAGGACATTGAAGATGGAAGTGAAGGAAGTGGATGGAGGAGGTTATTAAAAGGTGAACTGAGAGATTTAAAGGATTTGGGCTGGTCTGCATGGAGGGGACCACAGAATAATCTGGGAACAAAAAAGCAAGCTGATATTGAGGGATCTAAGAAGATCAGAAACACCATCAATGACTCACCACAAATGTACACAAGGAACAGTTCTGAGTAAAGCATATGCTAATGTGGTAAATACAGGGACACGGTTAGTCACGGGATGTAAATGTATTCCTGATATGTCATTGAATAATGTGGTGCTGGGTCCGGAGGGTACAAACTCTACTTTAGAAAGAACGAATGTAAAGAGTCATCTAGAATTCTATGTGCAGGATCGGTGATACTTTGATCCAGTGTTTAACACCAAGATAAGTATAATCTACTCAAAACGGATACACTTAAGACATTTAATGGGGAAAATAAATACAAAATGAACAGGACCGTGACAGGTAAGGGTGTTAATCTTCCCAGGCTTTTTCTTCTTTTTAATAAAGGTATAAGGTGATAGTGCCTGGTTCTGGGTATATTACTTATTATACATTATAATTACAGAAAGACATTTCTATGGTCTTTCTTCTTTGTAATGTACAGTCGCTGTCCACAGCCTGAGTTCATTGTAATTTAATACTAAAATGCTGCCATGGCCTGGCAGTGACCTCCTCAAGCATTATCCACCACCCCTTTAAAATTTTAAATTCCAAGATCCCTTAACTTACACGAGCCGTGTGTGTCACGCCAAAGGCTTCTTTTTATGTACCTTACCGTACTTTTGTTACAGCTAAGTAAGTGGAATAAAACAAGTCTGATAAGAACTGGATTGTGTAGCAAGTAGACACTTCTCTTAACACTAAGGAGTCAAGCTAAAGTCCTTTTGTATGGTCTGAAATGAACAATCAATTAATGAGACTGAACCAAGGGCTTTGTGGTGGCATTCCTCCTGGCTGAAAATGTAATAGATCCATATATCCACTCATTTTCAAACCTGACTAAGTCAAGAATTATCCAGGGTGACAACGAGCAGAGCCTAGCACCAGGTATTAGTCCATCGTGGAGCACATTCACACATCCTGTGCACTCACACTGACTCACATTGGGCCAGCTTAGAGTCGCCAGTCAAACCACCATGCATGTTTTGTATGTGTGGGCGTAAAACATGTGCAGACACAGAAAGAGGGTGACAACATAAAGAATTCAAAGCCAGTGTCATGGAGATCTGAGGTAGCAATCTGTCAATTGAATGCCATCATGCCATATAATAAGACTAGTGCACTCTAATACTTTTTAGACTGGACAAAGGAGAAAGCATGAACAGCTTTTATCATTTTATGAGACTTCTGTGCAGCCATTTCTGCTCATTATTTGACCCATTTGGCACTTGAACTGAAAGAAAATGACCATGCATTTTATAAATATTAACATACATTACCCTGTAGGACACCATAAACTTGTAAATATTTGATATATTAAATTTTGCATGACTATGTTTCTTTGGCTTCTGAAATGTGGCTGGTTCACTTTTTTCTGATAGCTCTACAGTAGTCATATCAATCAATCAAAGACTTACACACAAGAGAAAGTATAAATAGATCATAAATATTTAAATATCATTGTTTATTTCTGAAGAATGTTTGGCTTCAAAATGATAAGACCAGTACAAGATTGCACATTTTAAAAAGGCAGGGATCAGTAACATGGATACTATGCACTATACAACACTAGACTGTCTGTAGCTATATGTTTTTTTTTTTAATTATAAAACAAGATTTCCAACAGGGTCAGCTGCTGAAGCTGTGATAAACTCAAGAGAAAAAAAAGATATAAAAAAGCATATTACAAAATTCCAAGAGCACATTTTACAATACAAAAATATATTACATTATTTACACTATTTAACTTTTTGACTCTGGCTACAAAATGTAAGAAAATACTTTGGACCATAAAACTTATACAAGTTTACAAAAGATAGCTCTGTAATACCACATGCATCAATTCATTAAATAATATTGGAAAGAAAAATAAATAACAATTTGGGCATTATTTTTCTGCTATGTGCCTCCACTGTGTATTTAACAAATAAATAGTTGTGGCAAAAACAAACAGAGATTTACCAATTTGCTTTATCCTTAGGATGCTAATTTCAGTGCTTTTTATTTGGTTACGTGTTGCTTATAATTGCTACTTTTACAAGATGGTGGAGTAAGTTCTGTATCTTAACCCTTTAAACCAGCTCCATTGTTTAGGACCTGCCGGTGGTACCAAACAATGATGCAGAATAAAAAAAAAAAACTGCATAAAACCATTTATTTCCTCAATGCTATAATTAAAGTACAGTGTGTAGCCATTACAATGCTGTATTGCGTACCTCAATACCACGTTGCAATGTCTTTCTTTCCTCCCTCAAAGATGGTCAAATTGCTGTATCACGGCAACACCTGCCCCCATTAGCCCCCACAGTGGCTTTCTTGAATGTCTACAGTCTGAAGCATGGCCTATTATTTACGAAATGAGAGGGGCGTTCCAACTTTCAAATAACACCACTTTCCACTTTCTACGTTTTTCAATTTCTGTATTTCAGATTTTTTGCTTTAGATGTTTTTGATTCTTGTAACTATTAGTGTTGTAAGCATCCATACATCCATCCATTATCCAACCCGCTATATCCTAACTACAGGGTCACGGGGGTCTGCTGGAGAAAATCCCAGCCAACACAGGGCACAAGGCAGGAAACAAACCCCGGGCAGGGCGCCAGCCCAACGTAGTATTGTAAGCATGTATAGTATAATTTCTTTACTAACCATATATGTTCTGACAGAGTAAGATCTGCCGCTCAAAATGATACCTAAGCCATGTGTCTTCAATAATGGAGATGCAGGCTGTGGATGCTTATGTGAAAACTGTAAATTGGTTACAAAAAGTAAAATTAGACATTCATTGTAAGTATTTCAGATTTTTTTTCTCTGGGTGTTCCCAACACTTTTATTGAGTTTGATATAAAAACGTTACTGAATTTTGCAACATATTCCACGGTAATGTATGTGTACAGCATATCTTCCCCTCAATGATTACTGCAGTGTACCAAATACCAAAAATATAATTCAATGTAAAAATTCTGAAAGAGAGATGTCTGAATTTATTTTGAGGGATAGATCATGAATATTGAATGAAGAACGACGAAGTTAATAGCCAGTTAAAGCAGAATAGCAGAAAACTGACAAACATGAGGCTGAGTTTAAAGGGTTAAGAGTTCGATCTTCTAGGTAAGAAAGCAGTACATACTTTATATAGAAGATTTTATGGATTTTCTGTCGATCAAAAAGAATTTATAATTTTAGCTGAACGTTTTAAAGGGCATGGATTGCACTCTCTGAAAACATGTGGTATACTTCTCAATGTCTATGTGCTTTGCAACTTAAATTAGCCCATCTAGTTCCACTTGCTCTATCTGGAAATTGTTGCCTACTTCAATCCAGGAATTTCTTATCCAATTGGTCTCTAATCAACACAGCTTCTCATCAACACCTCATATCTGATAAGGTTAATTGCTTCCAAGATGGTTGGTTACCACAGAGGTCAAGTCTCTGTTACTGCAGAGACGCAATTGTTTTTTGCCTCCCAGTAGATTGGTTACTGAAAATACTCTGCCTACAGTAGATCACACAGGCAGAGTGAGCAAGTACCTCATGGCAACAATAGAAATACACAAAGATATCAACTGAAAAGGAAACTGACAGGGCCTCCACAACTAAACGCCACCATTCCCCAGTCAATGTCAGCCTCAGGCCAACACATGGACTCTTTGGCAAACCAGTAGTTGCAGGCTGATATTTACATACACAATCCAGTTTACAGAGCTCACAAAAGTCAAATATCAGTTCTTATCGTCCATCTCGTGCCAGTTAACTTGGTGCTTTGCAGTCTTGCCTGTCCTCTTCTTTCCCTTATGGTTATGACCTGATTTCGGTGGCGATGTTTCTTCAAAATTGTGATTTGACTCATTGTGCTGACGAGAGTACCTTTTGCATTTGCAGGAGGTCACGACAGTTATTTTGTATGTTCTAGTGCTTCCATCTTGACACTGGAGCTGGATGCGCTGCGTGCGTGTCTTGTCTGTCACACAACGCCATTCCTGCATGTTTCTCCGGCTCCAGTACTTCCTGCCATAGCCGCCACCGATCCAGTTAGGCAACATCTGAGCCGGAAGGCACTCTCCAGCACACACAAGCTCCTTTACTGGGTTTATACTTGTACATTGGCCATCTGAGATGTATTTGGTTGACCTGAGCTCCCTGCATCCCAACTGGTTTCGATCTGTAAGAGTATAAGAAAAGAATTTTTACACTAGAGGTCAGCAATTTAGAATGTTCATTCAAGTTTGGGTTCTGTGGTTCAGGCAGTAACAACATTAGTTGATCCAGAAAGTTTTGTATGAAAACAATTTCAAAAGGAGTGTAGACTCTCCATTAGGCTAAACTATAGGTTTACCCACCCATCTGCAGACTAAGGAGGTCTTTTAGAAATTCATGTTACTTTAGGTGATGAGTATGTTTACCCGGATTGCAAAATGAAGGCTGAATTGACTGGGCTTTCCCCATAGCCAATCTTTTGAATGGAACCATCTGAAAACCATCCATCTTCCCTAACGCACTTACTCCATTATTGGCTGCGCTACCCATCTAAGATGGGTGGAAATCTAAGTAATCAATGTAGACCTCAGCATTAACATTTGAAGTGCACCCTGCAATGTACATGTCTCCATTATATGCCATTTGGTATGGGATTTGTACAAGAAGAGCTAATGTTTGTGATGTGCCATCTTTTGGAATCCCAGAGACATAGCAACCAGACAGAGACACACACAAATACATATCTTTTTATTAAGGTGGATAGGATCACAGGTACCAGAGCCTATCCCAACCATGCTGTATGTGATGGTCTTTGGTATGATGCATTCATGACCAAACTCACACTCACACCAGTCCCATTTATTCAACAATAGCCTAACAACCTTCACTTTTCACATTTTAGTATTGTAGTGGACAGCAAGAAAGCAAGGCAGGAACCCTCCTTGAATGGGGGCAGAGTCCATCACTAGGCACACTCTACATGTACAACAAAACACACTCATTCTGCTCCAGTTTTTGAAAGAACCGTCAGTCTGACACATAGTTCTTTCGGATGTTAGAGGAAATCACTGAGGACAAGGAGAAAATGTACAAACTTCTCTGAGACATTGGCCAAGCCTCAATCCTGCAGGAGTCTGGAGGTGTGAGATTGTAACAATGGGTTTATGAAAAACTAGCCATGCTGCCCTTCTAAGACTGGATGAAATCTAAGTAATCATTGTAGACGTCAGCGTTAACTTTTGCAATGCACCATGCAATGCAAATGTCTCTGTTACATGCCACTTGGGAAGGGATTTGTAAAAGCAGTGTTAAATTATGTGATGCGCCATCTTCTGGAATGACAGAGACATAGCAACCGGATGGACAAATAGATGGACACACAGACACGTATCCTTTTAGTAACGTGGATTTCTCTTTACTTTTTGAAGAAAGATTAGCAAAAAAAAGGTAATTTACTAAGAAGAAGAATCTAAATACATTGACTGAATCAAATGATTTTAAAATGAAAGAGTTTAAATTCATGAACTTGAGAGACCACATAACATCATGGCACATTACAGGCAAGAAAATTAAGCCAAAGTGGAAATATGAAAGAGAGACTAAGAAGAAAAAGTCTTTAAAAGGGTACACATTATATTGGATTTTTCACAACCATAATTCATACGTATTTTTTTTTTCCTTTGGCCAAGGTATATTGTTTTTTGCAACTATCTGAAGGAATTCAACTAAGTGACTTTATAGGCTGAATAAACTTTGTCATTAAGGATATTTTCTTATATGATGTTATAAATTATACACATCCGCCTAGAAGCAGGTTTATTGATTCTTAAAACAGCCCATCGCAATTTAATGAAAATATTACTTAGAAGAGATTAGCTTTGAAATTACAAACATCCCTCTATTCATTCATAAAGTAGCAAATAACCCTTTCGGAGACTATAAAGTCCCTAAACAATGACATTTCTTCATGGATGAATAAGCAGAGTGCTTTCCACCTAGAGATTCAAAATAAACTTTGTCACAATGACAGATTTCCTGGCCATGTTAATGCTCTTTTATTCACTGGGGCAGACACGCCTTCCCTTGCTGAATACTGTCTAATCTACCTCCACGTCTATGTCATATTTGGGTGCCTGCCAAGCTTGTTCAGATTTGCACACTTCTGTAAAAGTTTAATATTTAATGACACCTAATCTGACCCATCACCCATATGTGAGAAAAAGCTGAACAGGCACACACAGATCTTTATCAAATTAACCAGAAATTAAAGAGAACTATGACTATGATACATGCTAACTGACTAGATTATGATACGTGCAAAGAATTCAAATGATCTAAATACATATACAAAAGGTATTTTAAAATTAACGTTTTTAGTGCTTAGCAAAAGTAAGGAAACATTTATAAAGAATAACTCTGGTACTGCACTGGTATTTTCACAGCAAGTTCAAAAACAAATATGCATAAAGTATTCACCTCTGTATTTCAAATTGAATGCCTACATGGGTTGATGGATGGATGAAATGATCATTTATATCGGTTTAGATTTCCAAAATGTTCTTCATCTGTTTTTACATTTCCTAAGATCAAAACTATCTCCACTAGTAATCAGTCGTTAATAAGATGTATATTTTGGTCTATAAGAACGAACACATTAATGCCATTACACACGTCAGCGTGTGTGTGTAGGATTTTGTAATTTTTGCATATAGACTCTGTCTAGGCATTTAGCGCATAAAAGAAAAAAGTCTCAAACCCGTTTCACCCAGTTCAACATACCGGGAGCACTGGACACAAGCTAACCCTAAACAGGACGTCAGTTCGCTTTAGCACCAACTCACGCATACACACCAAGCCGGTGTGGAAGCGCCAATCAATCTAAGGCACGAGTTTTCTGGATTTGTGAGGACAAACGGAGTATCAGAAGAGGAAAAAGACACGGCAAGGACATGTAATCGCCTTACAGCCAACAACTGGGCGCGGGACTCGAAACCAGGCAACCCGAGCCGTGAAGCAGCGGCATTGAACACCCCACAAGACCTGATGGTAAAGGTACGATCGTAATTTTATTCAAGAAAAGATATGCAAGTGCAATATGTTGCATTTCCGCTACATGAAATGTATATGTACTTCACGAAAACTAGTGTAGAATGCGAAATGAACTCAATTGAAATTGTGATCTTCACACGTTGGACGTAAGAAGAACTAGGCGATGATGCTTAAACCTGAATTTCATCCATTCTCCCTGCGACTTAAATTTGATAGCTGTACGTTAAATCCACACATTCAGAGAAAAGAAAATGTGAACACATCTGATGTTATACATACGGGTAAAATTTCTCCTTCAGACATCGGGCACTGAGATGCGGACACCACATGAATCGGAGAAACTCACTAGACCACGAGAGGTGACATCGATATATGCCTACATGCGTGGCTTGGACTGATGTTACGTGTAACGACAAGGTGACACAAAGGAGCCCTACTTTCGTGTAAGAACTAACCCTTGCTCTGGTTTTAAACTCTCGTCTTCAGAAACATTTTTCTCTTACCGTTGCGATCCGTCTGTGCGCTGTCTAAGAGCCGTCCTCCGGTCCTCGCTCGGTTTAAAGTCACATTATTAGCAGACTGTTGCAAATCGCCGGGTTGCTGAGAATAAACATTTTCTGTTGCATCGTTCTTGAAAGTCGCGCAGCTTTTTATTAAAAAGCATGTGACCAATAAAACGTACTGTTTTGGGGTGTACAGGAGCATGGCGAAGTTACAAGTTAGAAGGACGCAGTTGCACTGAAATACAGAGCATCGCCACCCTTAATATACCCGGGACGCACGCCGCCGATTTTTTTTTTTTTTTTTTTTGCTTTGCTTTTTTCAGGTGTGACTTGGAGCAAGTTGCTGAGTGACGGCGTGTTGACGTCATCCGACTCGTGGCCACACCTCCTCGTGAGCGCACGCCTCGTTACTGCAGAAAAAAAACGGACAGAGGTGAACAGACTTATGTGTAGCGGAGAAGAATACGAACGCGACGATGAATAAAGCAAATAAAGCAAAGCGTGATGGACATTTAACTTGTATGCGTTTAAACTCCATTAGCACTGTCTTCGTTTCGACTTTACGTGTTCAATTTTCTAACTGCAGCTGCATTTCTTATTGCTCCATCTTTCTATTTATTAGGCTATCCCAGATTGTTAAAACACTTAAGAAATCCCGCAGCACTAGTTTAACGTTGGAAGACCCAAAGACTGTAAGATTTAAATAGAACATGCCAGAGAGCTGCGCGTAAATGGAGAAAAACTAAACTGATAGTCCACTGTGAAAAACTGAAGGCAAAAATAACTTGACCATGACAACACAGTCTGCCTGGTGAGGGAGTCCTATTTTTTCTCTAAAGTTATAAATGATAATGCTAGTAATCCAAGTGCTTTATTCTCAACTATTAATCATCTTCTAAACCCAGCTCACTCAATAGAATGCCACCTAAAAACTACCACTGAAACTTGTGAGACTTTTTCTATATTTTTAAAACACAAGATAAATGATATTGGAAATAATATAATGCAACCACCAAACTTAATGCGATTGAATCCCAGCATTAAAATTAGTTTAATTCTTTCACTGGAATAGATTGGCCCGAACTACGTAGAATAATTTCTCAGCTGAAACCCTCAACCTGAGTCCTTGACCAAGTCTCCAATGTGCTAATTTATAGTATACTTGATATGGTGAACCCAAGATACTGGGGTCTTCCCTGATTGTCTTAAGACTGCTGTTATTGAACAACTGCTCAAGAAAAATAATATTGACTCCTCTGTTTTTGACAATTTTAGACCAATTTCTAATCTGCCATTCTTAAGGAAAAGGCATTCATTAATCAGCTAAATGATTACTTGAATAAGCATTCAATTCTTGACAAGTTTTACAACAAATCATAGTACAGAAACTGCACTAGTTAAAGTAGTAAATGATCTGTGGGTTAATGCGGACAGAGGCCATATATCTGTTCTTGCTCTGTTAGACTTGAGTGCAGCATTTGACATCATAGACCACAATATTCTTATAAATCACCTGAGACAATGGGTGGGACTCTCCGGCAGCATCTTAATTTGGTTTCAGTCTTACTTAACACATAGAAAATTCTTTGTTAGTTGTGGTGATTGTATTTCGAAGACCCATGATATTGTATATGGTGTACCACAAGGATCTATTTAGGGTCTGCTGCTCTTTTCAATCGACATGCTTCTGTAGGTCAGATTATTTCAAAGCACAATTTGAGCTACGACAGCTATACAGATGACACACTGTGTGTGTCTGATGACCCTGATGCTCTCCGAGAAACGGGTGATTGCTGAGAAACATTTGGCAGGAGCCAAATAATTTGGCCTGATAAATTTACTTTTTTACTGGACAATATCATGAGTGGTGCAAAGACATCCAGGTCTGAAGGTTTGTATGGTGGGGTATGTTGTTTTGTGTTCTGGTTTCAGTGCCCTCATTGCCTTTGAGTGCAAGGTGAACTCCAATGCATACAAGGTAGTTCTATGTGATCATGTTCATCCTCTGCTGATAATAGTAGAATCTTCTAGCATGACAATATTCCCAACCATAAAGAATGAGTGGTTTCAGGAATACGATAGTGGCGCCAACCTTATACTAAAACTGTGCCAGTCACCAGATTCCAACCCAACTGAGCCTTTATAGAAGACTGAGGATCAGGACCTGGGCTGGCATTTTTCACCAGGTATCCTCAAAAGGTCATCTGATAGAATCCCTCAAGGACTGTTACGAAGAATGTTCAAAAGGTTTCCGCACTTTAATATTTTTGTTGGAAATGGTGAAGGCGGGAGGAGTAGTAATTGGTCGTGTCTGAGAGTGTCATGTGACTGGGACAATTGCATCACAAAGGAAGGTGACTATGTAGAAAAGAGATGCAATTTGTTTTTGAAATTCTTAATAAATAGAGTTTAAAAAAAGTGTGGAAACTTTTTGAACATCCCCCGTACTACAACACAGTTCTAGACACCTTTGTAAACTATGAAAGGAACACTAAGCCTTTTGTCTCAGCTTGTGGTGACCCTTTTCAGGCAATTTGCATAAAGTAGGCATTTACTTTATTTTCTCGTTTAGCTGTTAAATAACCATGGAGAAGCCCACCAACCAGTTGGTCTAGGTGAAGTAGATTTTGTATTTTTTTCCTAAGAAATGTGGGTCCCCAGATGTTTACTTTCCTTCGAATATATGTAGACTGCAGCTTTCATTTTTCTTCATTTGTTGCCAATTGTACATAACTTAATATTTTACCATCCATCCATCCATTATCCAACCCGCTATATCCTAACTACAGGGTCACGGGGGTCTGTTGGAGCACAACACAGGGCGCAAAGCAGGAAACAAACCCCAGTCAGGGTGCGAGCCCAACGCAGGGTGTGTACACACACACACACACCAAGCACACACTAGGGACAATTTAGGATCGCCAATGCACCTAATCTGCATGTGTTTGGACTGTGGGAGGAAACCAGAGCACCCAGAGGAAACCCACGCAGACACGGGGAGAACATGAAAACTCCACGCAGAGAGGACATGGGAAGCGAACCTGGGTCTCCTAACTGTGAGGTAGCAGCACTACCCACTGCGCCACCGTGCCACCCTTAATATTTTACCCAACTATTTATTTGCATTATCTCTGTTAGAAACCTAAACTGTAATATATTACAGTATATAACATAACATTTTCAAACTTACTTAAACCAAATATGGGTCATGGGGTCCTATCCTGACAACGCTGGCCACAAAAAAGAAACCAGTCCTGCACCAGATGCCATTATGCTGTAAGGCTTTTCACACGCAATCAGTTTAGTATCGTCACTTAACCTGACCTGCATGTCTTTGATGATGTGAGAGGAAAAATACAGTGAAAACTACAGTATGTGAACTTTAGAACAATCTAGATGAGAACAGGCAACTCAGCTCAACAAAGCTCACCAATCCTATCCACTTACTTCTTTCAAAATGACATCAGGTCTAGTTTTGAAGGTTCCTAAAGTTAAGTTTCTACCACACTACCATGTGTATGGTTCTCTGTGTGAAGAAAAACTTTCTAATATTTGTGTGAAATTAACCCTTAGCAAGTTTCCAGCTGTGTCCACTGTATTCTTGATTAACTCGATCCACTGTGCCAATTCCCTTCATAATTTTAAACACTTGAATCATGTCACCTCTTAATCTCCTTTCACTTAAACTGAACAGGCTCAGTTCTTTTAATCTTTCCTCATAACTCATCCCCATGTAGCCCTGGAGCCTAGTCGCTCTTCACTGGACTTTTTCTAGTGCCGATATGTCTTTTTTGTAGCCTAGAGACCAAAACTGTACACATTACTCCAGATGAGGCCTCACCAGTGTGTTATAAAGCTCAAGCAGAATCTCCTTGGACTTGTACTCCACACATCAAGGCGCTATATAACCAAACATTCTGTTAGCCCGCTTAATGGCTTCTGAACACTGCCTAACAGTTGAAAGTGTCAAGTCCAGTATGATGCCTTGATCCTTCTCATAAAGTGTATTGTTGATTTTCAGACCTCCCACTGTGTATTCAAACCTAATATTTTTACTTCCTACATGTAATACTTTACATTTACATTTCATCTGCCACAAATCTGCTAAAGCCTGTATGCTGTCCAAGTCCCAATGGATTCTAGACTATCTTCTACATAGACTTTTCTACCTAGCTTGGTATCATCTGCAAACCTAACCATCTGGTTACTTATATTCCTACCCAAATCATTTATATATATTAAAAATAGCAGCGGCCCTAAAACTCACCCCTGTGGGAGAATACTCTTAACATCAGACAATTCTGCTGGGGTTCCTCACACCATAATTCTCTGCTTCCTGTGTCTGAGCCATTTTGCTGCCATTTACACACCACACCCTGAAGTGCCATTTCCTTTAGTTTGAACATGAGTTGGGGAGAATATGCAAACTGTGCACGGACAATGATCAGCATGAGATTGGAACACAGGATGCTGGAGTCATAAGGCACCAATGCTAACTGCTGCACCACCATATTGCCATAATGTATTTTATATACACATTCATTTACTGCTGACAGCACACGATTCAATATCCATATTGCTTTCTATGTGATGTCTGTTTGTTTTGTTTTTGTGAGATCTGGAGCTATTGTTCCTCTTCCCCAGATATATGCAGTTCAGGGTAATTAGTGAATTTAATGTGTCTTTATGTGGGTGTGTACATGAGAGGATCTTACACCTGATGCTGCTGGTGTGGGCTCTGGTCCCCACTACACTGACTTGGATTAGGTCGATTGCAGAATATTATGTATTTAGAGATTTAATCCAGTCAGGCACAGGTCCCGTCTTTCTCTGCCAGTTTAGCCTCACTAGTTAATCTAATAGTGCACATCTTTGGAACGTGAAGCGGAAACTTAGAGTATCTGCAGACAAACCCATGGAAACGTGGAGAATGTAGTTACATAATATCCAATTTTTCTAATATTTTGTTTGCCTTAACTCAGTTCTATCCATCTCTTTACTAAACCCACGTATTTATGGGTCCCTGGGACATTAAGTATATTACATACATGAATGTGATTTAATTTAACTATATTAAATACACAAATATTTAAAGCTCTCAGCATGAGTGGAAAGTACTGGCTCGAAGTTCTCTGGCCTTTGTCCTAAATTGAAAGATGCAAAATCAGAAAATAGCTGTTCATTTAAATATATAAAAAGACTAGAGTTCAAATAATGTATTCGCAGAAGGAGAAACTGAGGCCAAGTAATGGTAAGAAAGGATAATCCTTCAAATGCAAACAAAACACAAACACGGAGTATTAATTAATATTAACATCATGTGGATGCTCTCCATAAATTTACATTCACTAAATGAAAAATACTCTTCAGTGTTTTAAAGAGAAAGGGGGACTGTGATGTAAACTGAGAAGGGCAGTGCACTGCATGAGTTGCATAGTAATGCGGACATTAGGATGACCCACATGATGAAAGTAATGATGGGTGTGGACAGAAATTGCTCACACAAGATACAAGTATACAATTTTACTGTATCACTGCCAGATTGAGACTTGGAGAATTTATTGACTGGGACAAAAGGTCCTTCAGCAGTTAAATGGCAAAATATGTAAAACATTAGCAAAGATTTAAAAGAACAACAGCCTTTAGAACGTATAATCTTTGGAAAACTGAGATGAGTGTATTGCTTGCCCAATAGCTAAAACATGAAACCACAATTACAGTGTTGAGCTCTTATAGATTTAATTGGACTATCCATTGGGTTGTGAAAGATTTTTCATCTACAGTATACTCTTGATATCTATTAAATGAGTTAAGAGAACTCCAAATGAACATTTTTCGGTCCTAAATTCATAATGCTGTGACACCTTGTTTCGACTTGGTGTATTAAGGCTGTAAGACAGCCTCCTAAATTACAATACAATTCTTTGCTGAAGATTTCTAGTTAACTCAGAAACAGCCACAAGGTATTCAATGGTGGCTTAAAGCACAGAAGACACGACTGGTTAATTGACTCCACTATATACAGTATAGTCCTGGGTTCAAATTCTAGTCTAGAGATTGCTTTTTTGGCATTAGGTTAAATGGCAACTTTAACTCTTTGATGGCTGAATATTTTTTTCCAAAAAACAATGGTTTCATTCTGTAATCAACATAAAACGTCTGTTGCCGCATGCTGTGGCTGTCAGTTTGCCAAGAATGTGCAGCAGGCTTGCTTCCAGGCTGTCTTTGCATGGCTGGGACAGCAGCAGTGGTCACGATCGCAGGGCATTATAATCTGGTTTCTACCTCTTATCATTGTTAAGTGGCAGTCTCCCTGGTCTCCCTTCCACCAAGATTTTTTTATAATATTTTTTATAATATATATATATATTATAAAGAATATATATATATAGAGAGAGAGACAGAGAAAGAGATGCCCAAATGATGCCTGTACAGTCAAGAGCACGTTAGTTACAGTATATCGGCATGTGCTTCCTGTGCTGGCTCCCTTGGAAGTCCATTGGAGCGGATGGCTGTCGGTCCTGTTAGTAGCCAACCATCTGCAGGGTTCTGACACACGCCGTCCACTCTGTTACCTGCTTTGTAGAGGGTGGTCCAGTTCTATCGACCCCCCCCCTCCCTCGGATTTATCCTGATGGAGCTGTGAGAGTCCAAGCATTCCTCCTCTGGCGGTCGTCCTTTGGAGGGAAGCGGGCAGAACTTCCTCCAAGCTCGCCCCGGTGTCACTCCATGGATCGGCGTGACTTAGCCAACTGAGCGGATCCAAGCACTCTCCATCTATGAGGTAGGTGTACGGGACAGACAAGTAAGTTTCCCATGGCAATTGGTCCCTGGGCCCAACATCGGTCTCACAGGTCCTGCCTTCTGGATCATGCTTCTTCCAGCCAGCCTCTTCTTCAGCCTCCAGGTGTTGCTTGTAACAGCAGGTGACTGGGTGATCGCTGCTTTCAGCCCCCTCCTGGGCTTTTTCTACCCTATCAGGAGGAGCAGTGCTTCCATGGGCATTCGCAACCTCTTGGCAAACGCTATGCTGCTGCCAGTGTGTGTCTTGCCACAGTGATGTGTGTGCATGCGCCACTCTCTGTGCATTGTGCCTCTTGCTGCTGTGCTGAGTTGTGCCACAATCATTATTTAATGGTCTCCTGCCAGCAGATGGGCAGGAGTCCCATGTGGGATTCCAGTTGGGATGCCCAAGGGCATACAGACGCCCTTA
Source organism: Erpetoichthys calabaricus (assembly GCF_900747795.2). Lineage (NCBI taxonomy): Eukaryota > Metazoa > Chordata > Cladistia > Polypteriformes > Polypteridae > Erpetoichthys > Erpetoichthys calabaricus. The sequence continues at coordinate 59,358,631 of NC_041406.2, read as the reverse complement.
ACCCGACACAGACAGCCAGGACACATGTTTTCCCACACAGCACATGGTTCATTTACAACAGCTTTTTACTGCACCAGGTAAAACACAGTTACTTTTCCACAGCTTTCAGTCCTCCACACAGGCTTTGTCCTCTTCCTCCTGACTTTGGCCATTGACTCCTGGCGACTGGCCCCTTTTTATCGGGTACCGGGAAGGACTCCAGGTGCTTTGAGCTTCTTCCGGTAGCACTTCCAGGTGCGGCAGAAGTGCTGCCAAATAGGGCCCCATAAATGCCCATGCGCCCTCTGGCTTCTGTGCTCATGACCCGTGGCCCCACTGGAAACCAAGGGGGCTGCCCTCTGGGTTCTTGGCTACCTCTCTTATATATCCCTTCTCCCCTGATAGCTCAGTTTGGCCAAGTGGCTAGCTCTAGGAAGAGTTGTGGTTGTTCCAAACTTCTTCCATTTAAGAATTATAAAGGCAACTGTGCTCTTTGGAACCATCAATGCTTTGTGAGTTTTTTTGAGCCTTTCCAGATCTGTGGGCCGATACAATCCTGTCTCTAAGCTCTGTAGGTAATTCCTCTGACATACTGTGCATGTTTTTGCTGTGATGTACATTATTAACTCCTAGGCCATCAATAGATCAATGTGTGCTTTTCTCGGTCATGTGGACCCCAAACAAGGTGTACAAACATGTCAATGATGATTAATAGAATGGAATGCACCTAAGCAAATTTCAAGTGTCATAGCAAAGGGTCTGAATTTACAAAATATTAATGACAAACTGGAACAGTATGTAGTATTACTATCTCATTTTGTTTGACTTAAGCTTTGCTTTGAAACTTTTTTCCAACAATTACTTTTTTTTGCATGCATTTTTTCTATGAATGTCTGTATTCTCGAACAATCGAGGAAAGCATACATTTGTGATTTGATCTACTGGATCTGTCTGATAGTGTGCGTTTTGGGTTTAGGAACCTGAGCTTATCCTAGCATTAGAGGGAGCTTAGTAGCAACCCACCATGTATAGAACGTCAGCCTTTGGGTGATACTGTGGTGTGGTGTTTAGCACTAGCTGCATTTAAATTACAGAATTTGGATTCTGGCCTGAACACTAGAGTATGCATGTTTTCCCTGTATCAGCACTGAGATTGTCCCCACGCACAGCTGGTTTCCTCCCAGTGACATACATGTTAGGTTAATTGGGGACTCTAAATTGTATATATGTGAGTGTACCCTGTGATAGGTTAAGTGCTACTTTCAGGAATATTTACCACCTTTTGCATGGTACTATTATTCCGGTACTCTGCACCCCTCTTCTTGATTAATAAGGTTTCACAATGTATAGGTGGATAGAATGATCTTGCATTTTTTGCATCTATATTTAAAATATATTTGTTCCATCCAACTATTTTCGGAACACCATGTTTTCAAGAATAAGATCATGATGACCTAAACCTGTCTTAGTGGCAAAGAGTTCAAGACAGAAACCAGCCCTTGACAAGACAACAGCCCCATTGCAGGGTTCACTCAACAACCACAAGTATTCTCATGCACATAAGGACAATTTAGTCTCATGAAAAAACTTAACCTACTCATTTTGAGCATCTCAGAGTAATGAGAAAATTTCAAAAACTAAACTTCTACTCATAACCTGGTTCAGGTTCTGGACTAACGAACCTGGAGCTGTGAGGTATTGGAACTAAATACCATGTTGACCTTTGTAATGTTAATGAATGCATAAGAAAATAAGAAATTTGACAAATGACAGGAGACCACTCAGTCTATCAAGATCATTTGTTTAGCTAATAGCTATGCTGTCCCAGTATCTCATCTGGATATGTCTTAAAAATTGTCAGGGCTTTTGCTTCAACAACATGTCTCTGTACTGTACTTTGTTTCAGATGACCACAATTCTTTACATAAAGTAGTGCTTTCTGGCTTCAGTCCTAAATGCACTTCCCCTTAATTTCCAAAACATTTTTTAAACTTTTCGTTCATTTGTATATTTATTTTTGATTGTTTGAAAAATCTTCATTTTTCTGACATTTCTAACATTTGTTACATCACGTGCTACAGTTCAGGCTCCAGCTTCCCTGTGACCCTGTTCTGGATAAGCAGGTTTAAAAGACAGATGTATGGATGGACATGCTACAGCTAGTTTATCAATGACTTCAAAGACAATCATATTAAAATACATTCATTTACAGTTCATAAAGTTTCATAAACAATACAAACATATTTTAATTAAGCCTTTTAGTTCAATAATAGAGATTTAAACTGTTAGTGAATCCAGTGGTGAGCTAGGATTTTACCATATGAAGATCAGACATGTCTGGTTACATCAATGATTATAAGAAATGGTGGCTATGGCTTAAGTGCACACAGTAGGTGCCTTTTTGGGCCATTGCGTATATTATTTTAAAGGTTTGTAACTTTTTTACTTCCAATGACCCTGTAATGCAACAACTGGGTTTGAAAAATAGATGGGTGAAAATTTGTTTTTTTATCCCTGCAGAAACTGAGATATAAGATAAGTGCTGACAAAATTATTTGAACCACGTGGCAAGTTAAGATGGAAACTTAATAGGTCCTCAATTGTCATGATTTGAGAATATAGGAAGAAAGATGCAGCTGAAAATTCAGCCAAGTACAAACAAGGTGAGTGTGCACAGTAGACACCTTTGACTCTTTTGCCAGCCTGTCCTCAATAGAAGACTGTCAATATGCCAAGCTTTTTTTTTACCATCTCTGCTCTCTCAAAACCTGAATCCACTGAGAAGACACTGCACGTTCAATCAGGAGATTGTTGATTCAATGACTCACACAATGCATGACCCTCAACAAGTCACTTAACCGGATTGTGTTCCAATTATAAAAAATGTATGCAAACAATTATAATGAAAACTGATCTTGTGTATTACCTTAGGCAAAGGCATCAGAAAATATATAATAATTGTAATTTTCACCAGTAACACAAGTTCCCACAAGATTTCTAATGTGCCATTGTGTTTGCCCAAGTACTGTTTATGACTTCTAGCCTGAGTGCACAGTGTTGGGCAGCATGCAATGACCAAAACACTGTCGCCTCATCATTTTATTCACCAGATGCAAAAAACGCTTCAAGAAATCTACCCTTAATAAAGAATACTTACCTGAAATGTATACAAAATGCAAGGTTCTTGGGAGGTTTACCCCAGGAAAGGGATTATGGGTAAGCCTTGGACTTGGACAAGTCTATGGAAAGATTTTTTATTTCCTGCAATCTTGTGGCAAATTGGAAAATAAGATGGGCATTATTGTGAAAGACACTTGCTCAGAAAAACTTCCTAGATGACTTATGTTTCCAAGATAACATTTGCAAACCCACTTAATTCAACGTCGAGACGCATTTCCAAGTTCTTAAATAGAAATATATTTAAGCAAAAGTTGGAACTTTTCACAAGTAATTCTTACTGAAAAAGTTCTGTCTATCAAGCTGCACAATTCTTTTTTACATCTCTCAGAAGTACTTTTATTTGGATGTTGTTGCAAAAATTGCCTGCAGATGTTGCCCTGCAACACATACAAGTTCTCAATCTCAGCATGACCTCCTCTGGAAAATGTTACAAAACAATACTGGGTCACAAAAGAGTTTTGTTTCTATTGAACTGGTGCTCTGAACTTCCAGTGTAAGAGTTCATGTGATTCATACTCAGACTGTTTCCAACTGTAATTACTGATATCTGAATGTTGGAGGATTATAAGAATTTGGAGTTTTTTGCATGATATTATAGAAGTATACACTGACCTCTTTAAATCTGCCAGCAGTCAGAGATTATTTAAGTCACCTGCATTAATAAATACCAGATGATAAAAACAAAGACTTGGTCAGATATAGGTCATTTTAAAAAGAATTACAATATATGAGGCCTCAGGATGTGTGTAAATTAAAAAAGATGAATAGAACACGTTTAGCCATCAAATCCATTTCAAGTATTATGGTTAACTTTTCTAAACAGGTTTTCATTCACTGTATGTCATGAGTGCAAAATCTTGATTCACAATTCATTATACCTTGATGGGTATCAGGCATAGCCAAATATCAAAGATTAGACAGACATCAGATTGGATAGATTAGATAGAGATTTTTCACAGTTTCTCTCTATTTTCTCTGATAACAGAGGTTGGTTTACCCGCATTGTGTGGCCATAATGGTCATGGGTATGATGCACCTTGGGCCAGAAGCTGTGGTCTTTGACGAGGTAAGGCGGAGCAGAAAATAACTCATGAACCAAAGAAAGATAACATTGGAAACAACTAAAGTGCAGTAATGGTGATTGTGAAGAATTTTCGATTGATAAACGTCACTTTCACTTTCCTTGTTTGAACTCAGTCTCAGGGACTGATGATAATAGTCCGATTTTTTCCACAATGTTTCAGATAAAAGGAACAGAGAATGGGGAGTAAAAATTAGAATAGGTGATCTCATTTGTGTTTTCTAATAATTAAAATTGAGTTCTATATTTGAATACAGTACATTGTTGTTTATAACGGTGCAAGGGATTAGAGATGGGGTGCATGTTGATGAGATATGCATGTAAGGATTTCACTGCACTATGTACACGTCACAGTATTAATACTACTATCACTACTACTACTCAAGTGAAACATAATATTTTTTCTGTTTTAACTAATAAACATGACAGTTCAAGCCTGCCACTGAAACTGTCTGTATGTCTTGGATTATTTATGAATGAGACTGTATAATAACACCATCTACAATCATTTACGTTAAAAGTTTTATGAGGAAAATCAATTGTTGACATGCATATACAATTCATGTCATTAACTGATGGATTTTGCTGTGGACCAATAGGTCGTCCTATCACATAGCATGAAGAAAACATGCCAGATAATAGCTTTGGCCATTTAGCATAGTCAGCAAACATGACAGAACATCTCTAGACTGTGGTAGAAGCTCATGTGAACATAACAGCATGAATGTGATCACTCAAACCATACTAAAGCCATGGTGTTGTAGAGGGTATCGCTTTAACATACTGTAAATTTACTTTATTAATTTATTTATAGGTTATCACACATCCATATTACTAACCGAGAATGGTAAACCGGAAGGCACAGACGCAGGTACACGGCAATGGACGCAGGAGACATAGTGCGCAGGCGCCTACAGCGCGCGTCTCATAAACCGTAAGCGAAATCTGATCCACCGCGTTCGAAGGAGTCACGGCTCAAAAACGAAAGAGCTCAACTAATGAAGGAGTCACGGCTCAAAAACGAAAGAGCTCAACTAACGTAAATTAAACATGAAGCAACAACGCGCCCATAGCTAACGACTAACGACACAGCCGCACAGAAAAGAGGATTCTGCACTGCACCCCAGAGTCAAACAGAAGACACTACGGAGTCCGCAAAGGTCCACAAAGATAGTACGGAAGGCACGAGAAAGTACGAAAGGCGCAGGCGCCTACAACGCGCTTCTGAACTAAACATCCACACTACACAGCATGGTCCGGGTAATAAGAATAAACGAACTCTCCATATTAAACGTACGGAATCCTCATATGTCCAAACCATATAGCATATGTGAATCACATTACAGTGATGCATTATTAACAGTACAACCACAGAAAACGCTCCGTATTAACAGTAAGTGCAATTATCCATATTACTAATGGTAGACAACGGATAACTAATGGAGTCACGGTCACGGCTCCAAAACGATCCACCTCAACTAACGGAGCTACAAAAACGAGCCCGCATGGATAAAAACAATAAACGTAGGCGCCTACAACGCGCGTCTGAAACTGCGGAAGCAAAACTGTCTCGGCTCCAAAACCAAACAGCTTGACTAACGGAGCTACAAAAATGAGCCAGCATGGACAAATACAATGAACATAGACGCCTACAATGCGCGTCTGAAACTGCGGAAGCAAAGCAGGCACGGGTTCAAAACGAAAGACCACAAGTGACGGAGATACAAAAACGAGCCCGCCTGGATAAAATCAATGAACGCAGGCGCCTACAACGCGCGTCTTAATCATCAACACCATGACAGACAATGTTATTGAAGCAAAAGTACTTACAGGATCACATTCTAATAATACTGTTTTGATTCCTAGAGTTGACCTTACAAGTTCTGACCTGGAATTACCTTTTACACTTAAATGACGCCAATTTCCCATTAAACCTGCATTTGCCATGACAATCAACAAATCCCAAGGACAAACCATGGACAGAGTTGGCATATACCTCTCTGAGCCTGTATTTGGACATGGACAACTTTATGTAGCCTTCTCATGAGTTCGGCGTTCATCTGACATTAAAGTTAAAGGTATAGATACTCCATACCAAGGAAAACTCATTCAAGGACAACACACCATCTTTACTACAATGTTGTGTATAAAGAAATATTCCAATAAATCTTTCTAATGTGCCATGCTATGGGTTCATTACTTCCTTTGTTCGTCATCTACACCTTTACACTCCAATATATCTCATACATACATCAATGTATTTTGGTTTACCCAACACCAGGGGTTGGCGAGCGAAGCGAGCAGGGGGCAGAGCCCCCTAGTAGTATTATATGAGGGAATGTTGTTCTCAAGCTTCCACAAGTAATTGAATCTGTCAGCCCTGACCCTGATGATGTATTGTAGACATCAGTTCTTCATCTGTGTCCCTCATTTAATTAATGATAGCTTAAAAAGTGTCCAATGCACAGGTAAGAAATTTAGGGTTACCAATTTTAGATATGAGCTCTCCATTTATCTGGTTTAGAGAAATATACAAAAGACATACACTATATATTTAAAACATCATTATCAAGAAATATTTCAATTAATCTGCAAGAAAATTTAATCTGGCAGCTAAGGCAAAAAGAGTAAAAATACTTTTAAAAACAACAATAGCATATTTCAAGCTTGTAATAGGTGTCACATCCGGTGAGGCTTTGAGAGAGCTGCTGAACAGGAGATCAACCTCTCAAAGAAAGAAAGCCGAATCTTTAGTTGGCCAATGGAGGTCCCTGTTATAGCGGTGGAACTGTGTAGCTTTTTAATCGTAAAATCCTGGGTTAAATGTCACACCTCTGCAACCTCTGGGAGAGGCACTAGAGAGAGAGTGGGAGTGTCATCTTGAGTGAAATTCTAAAGACAGTTGGGGGCTTGTCTGAGATACTGTAGCTCAGGGAGGTGACGAAAAGATAGGCAGCATGTGGAGCAAGTCTGAGAAAGAGAGCAGCTGCTCAGGAAACTCGAGTCATAAGTCAAGAGGGCCAAATCTTTTGCAGGCTAATAGAGGTCTTCTTTAGCAGAGCAGTAGAAATGTCAGCTTTTTATCCCAGCATTCTGGGTTTGCATCTTATGTCTGCCTTCTGAAAGAGGACAATTAGAGAGAGAGTTGCAGTGTCGCTCTGACTAGATCCTCCCTGGTGCCAAAGCAAGATGTTGTACCTCTGTGACTTCCAAATCAGAAATCATGAAATAGGCTTAAGATGGTCATTTGTTACCCTTAGACAGCCTCTTATTCTAATACTTGGTTAGGTTTGTCAGAGCCTATCCCTGCTATACTGGGCTCAAGGCAGTAACCAAACCTGGATAGCGTGCAACATATACTCTTGTCTTCTGCAGCAATAACCACTTATAGGATTCCAGTTTTGAGCTGCCTATTAACCTAACATGCACATGTTTTAGATTGGCGAGTCAGAGCATCCATAGAAAAAGCTGTGCAGAAAAGCAGTAAGCATGCAAACTCCACATAAACATTGACTTGGTTGAGTTCTAAACCTAGGATTCTGGAGTCATTATGCCTTTCCACCACAGTGCTGTCAAAACAACAGCAATACAATATATATTAATATGATTTTTAACTATGGTTGGACTTTAGAGAGGTAGGATGTCATCTTTTGACCTTTTGCAGAATTTCAGAGATTCATGCATATTCCTAAACAACTTATCCAGGGCAAGGTCTTGTGGCAGCCGGAGCCTGTCCCAACAATCATAGAGCACGTGGCAGGAACAACACCTGGACGGGGTGCCAAGCCATCACAGGGCAAACACCCACACACTATGGCCAGTTTAGCAATCCTAGTTCACTTAATATGCACGTCTTTGGACTGTAGGAGGAGACTCAAGATACAAACTCCATGGGGAACACACAATCTCTTTGTTGCAAGGCAGCACACTGTGTCACCTTACCAACATTCAAAGATTCATTCCTTTCCAAAATTCCATCTATATTTCCATTTTCAAACCTGCTTATTCCAGTTACCACTACCCTTTGTGATCTTGTACCTCCTTCTTATTTAAATCTGAGTCTCCCTGTTGCAAAATACCTACTTCTAAAGCTTATGTTATATAAATAAAAAGGAAATTATAAAAACATTTGAGAGAAAATGCACTCGTTTGTATTGTAAGACACAATAATTATACTGCATTAGTCGTTCATTTTCTAAATCCTCTGTCATTCCTCGTCTCATTGATACAATGCCATCTAGTGCTACATGCTGAAATAGCTACTTTGACATAACCATACCTACCATTTAGAAAAGTACTTAGTTGCCGTCTTTTGAAAATTAGAATGTGTAAAGAAGAAGAACAAGTAACATTTTAAAAATCACAATTGTCAATGTTCACAAGCTTAATTTTTTTAATTAAGAAAATGTCTATAGAAATAAGAAATTTTCTATAGACTTTTCTAAGGTTCTATGTACCAGACTACACTGGAGGATAGTTTACAAGTGTTATAAATAATATTAATGAGCAGAAAGCGGGTTCCAACAACAGTATTTGTTACTGCCCAGCTCCAAAAAAATACACCAGTTTAGGTGCATACAAAACATAATTTTGGCAATTTTGTTTCACTGTACAGTACAGAAGTGTTATGTGCAGAACAAGACTTTAGTTTGTATTTATGACTGCAAGCCACAAGAAACTTTTCAAAGAGTGCCATGTATTATGTTTCAGCCAAGTGTCACAATCAATTGGTGCGTCTTGTCTTCCTGGCGGCTCTTGGGGCCAGTCTTCTGACATGCGTGTGACTACCCTCGGGGCTAAGAGCTCAATGACATGGTAGGCAGTGCAAGCGGTGGACGACAAATAGTAAAGGTGGATTTGGCTGTGCAGGTTGAAGCCACTGTAGTAACAGAAGTTGTAGTGAGAAATAGGATCAGGGACAAGGAATTGCTTAAAACAATAAAAACTGATTAATGATAAGCAGGCGGATGGTCAGACAAATGTCACAGCCAAAAACAAGAAAATAGATAAATAAAAGACAGAATAAAAAATTGAAAGTAAATATCAAAATAGCGTAAACATGAAATTCAAATAATGCTTTCCAAATATATAAGAAACTCCCCAACAGCAGGATGCACAGTGACCGAGACTTTGGTCAAGGGTTTGCCCTGCTTACACATGGACAACCCCCTTTCATGACATGACTGTTTGACAATGAACATTTCCAGGTAACTAAACAAAAGAGAATAGGGAAAGCCCAGGTAACACAAATAGGGCATAATTAACTTATGAAAAATGGGTCAAAGGGTGGAGTCAAGAGCAGGCGTTCCTAATCATTGTACCCTGTTCTTAACATAGGGTTTGTTCTTTACTATCACATGAGCCATTTTGTTGCAGTTTTTAGACAGTTAGAACTAGTTGTTGATGAGTATGACAGTACAGTTAGTGGTTATCACTACTAACCTCACATTTCCAGGCATATGAGTTTATTCTCTTCCCAGTCAGTGTCTGTGCGCTTTTCTGATTTCACCATGGTGTATAAATGTATTTTTTCCAGGTTTGCCCTAAAGAAATATATGTTGTGTTGTGTTCATTGGCAACTCTAAATTACACAAGCAGAGATTGAATACATGCATGAATCTACACTGGGGTCTTCATCTCCGGTCCTGGAGCACTGCTGTGCTTCAGGTTTTTATTCTAACCATTTTCTTAATTAATGACCAGCTTTTGCTGCTAATGAAATCTTTTGCCGTATTTTATTTGACTAGCCATTTAAGACTCAAACCCCTTAATAATTTCTTTTTTTCCTTAATTAGCAGCCAAGCAATAATGAGACACAAAACAAGCCATTACATGACCAACAACCTATGTCCATCATACAATATCAGAAATTTAAAAAAGATGAAGGTCTCAATAATCTTGATCTGCTCAAGTCCATAAAAATATTTTGATAGTGTTCTTAGGAAACAGAAGATCAAGAGTTATGGAAATGTTTGCTGTGGCAGAAAGAGAGCACAAACAAGCCATGGAATTATATAATGGGTTTAATTAACAACAAGAATTGGCTTCTAATTAAGAAACTGGTTGGAGTGAAAAAGGTTGGAGTTTGAAGTCCCGGCCCAGCTGGTCATCTTTTCTCTCATTTCATATCTCATTTCTGTTTGGCAGCCATTTAAGGGAAAGATGAAGCAACTCAGAGGACTTAATCTTAAAAAAGCAAGTTGATTAAAATAAAAATAAGTTAATTAGCAGCAAAACCGGATCACTAATTAAAAAAAGGGTTAGAATGAAATCAAAGCTAGCAGTAGCACTCCAGGACTGGAGATGGGGACCACTTTAATGTCCCATCCAAGCCTGACACTCTTCTCGGACTTCCATCCATCCATTATCCAACCCGCTATATCCTCTCTTCTCTGACTTAATTCTGCCATAGCACTATGGCAAAATATAGCACAAAACCTTATGATAAGTGAATTCTGTGGAAAAAGTAACATTTGAAAAATTATTTAACCATTAATTTCAGCATGACCAATGAACCATGGGAGCTTTTATATTGACTTTTCACAAAGATTATGCAGCCTAAATATTAATAGAACTGTACCAAGCTTTGTAACTGTTCAACAGGCGTCATAGGTTTTTATTGTCCCAAACATGGCAACTGATGAAAAAAATGAATCAAACAGAAAAATAAATATTCCTTCATCCATACATCAGTTTCCTAAAATCACTTAATCCATTTCAGCCTCTTGATGACATACAGCCCACCTCACAGGAAAGGGTAGATAGCGGGAACCATCCTACATGGAATACCAGCCAGTCAGAAAGCACACTCATGCACACGTTCTCACTCAACTTACAACATGACCGTTTAAGAATGCCTGTTTATGCAACATACACATCATTGGAGTTTGAGAGCAAATTGCAGAGCCCAGAGAAAATCCACATTGACTTGGGGGGAATATGCAAATGTCATATAATTAGTAGCTGCACAAGGAATTAAACCTGGGTTCTCGGAGCTGTAAATTAAAAGCTTTTACTGAAACTCTATATTTCCCCTAAAAATAACAAATAAGCTGCACAAGGAATTAAACCTGGGTTCTCGGAGCTGTAAATTAAAAGGTTTTACTGAAACTCTATATTTCCCCTAAAAATAACAAATAAATAAATATATGTAGGATGTGTGAGGGATCTCTGTTTTACCTTCCAGCTGGGATGCCAGAACTATGAAGAGATTTATACAATTTATGAACAGGTTTCAGAACAGAGTTATTAATTGGGTTTGGAGAAAGTCTTTAAATGAGAAATGAGAAAAAGCCCTAATCACTTCAGATTAAAACATACAATATGAAAAGTATATCATCTGTCTTTGCACACTGCACAAGAAACAGAGGTCAGGTCAGGTTGGGGAGCATGCACTGGTACACCGTGTTGCCGCATTCACCACACAATCCCGGTTGGCAACCCCCCAGGCAGACATGCGGTCCAGTCCTCTCCGCTGGAAATAACCATCTATCTGCTGCAGCCAGGTGTTATGTGGGCGTCCCCTTGGCTTGGTCAGGCTGCTCAGGTCCTCAACAATGAGTATCCTGTGGGTTGGATCACCCTCTGGGAATCACGCCACATGGCCGTAACTGACGCTCCCTCACAATACAGGCAAATGTGCCTCATTTAGGACTCTGTGAGCAACCGCTCATTTGACATTAAATTATACACAAGTTTTTTTCCTACTATCTTTCTCTGCTAATGTTGTACATAAAGAGAAAATAGAATACCTCTATTTACTCTTTAAAACCAGCATAACAATGTCAGAGGATGGCCATACTGGAGGATTTTTACAATCGATTGCTGTCAAATAAGACCTTAAATATGTGTTAAGAGGTTATCAATAGAGGATGTATTAATCATAATAGGAAAGGTTTATAAGAAAAATAAGCTTCCAGACCTTGAGTGATTCTATATATGTTGGTGAAACATTTCACTGCTATGTAATATGTTGCAGAAAGTTTTCAAGAACAATAGATAAGAAATTTAGTGATTATGGAAGTGATACTAAGGAGAGAAATAGCCATACTTAGTTCCTGTTGTACTTGTCTATATAGCAACCGTCTGAAGAACCTTACTGGATTAAAGTCTTTCTACGATATCTCTTCTACATAATTGCATAAAAACTAACATTTAGCGTACATTGAAATCTATAGGTTGTACAAAGCTTATAGGCACATTACAGCAAGAACAGTCAACCAGTATTCTCGCCAGCCCACCTTTAAAATAGAATCTTGTCACCTGCAGCTATTTTTATTACACCATCAGTTAAAGATGTAAAATAATTCCCATGTAACATTAATTCTTCATTCATGACAAATTCCTTTATTCATAATAAATGCTGTGATGAAATACAGTAAGCAGTGTGAGAACTGCACTGATTCACTGAAGTAAAAGTCAAATCTGTTTACCAAAGTAATAAGACCTTTCGGCTGTAACTTCTAGATGGTTTGTTGGCACATATTGATAAATGACAAGACTAGACTTTCACATGACTGATTTTAATGTCACACATGTTCAATAACATTTCAGCTTAAGCAAAGTCACCCTATATGATGAAGGTCAGAACTCTAATTTGCCAACAGGCTTTGCGATTCCCATGGTGTTCTTTTAGTTGATATGTTTTACTGTTATACTGTGCTGTAAAGTGCAGTTATAGAAAGTGTGTACTCTTAATAACGAGAGAAAGAGCTCCGAGATTTTATTTGTGCACGTTAATGTACCTGCTTACTTGTTTGCAATTCTTAATGTAAATCACTTTTTAGTTAATTAGGGCCCATTATTATTAGTGCCCTTTCATATTTTTAAGTAGCTTCATTCTATTGAGCACTGACAAGCTCAATTAATGCCGACTGACCTGCACCTCGATAAGCTACATTGTCGTTTTTTTACCAGTGCCTGCTGATACTTAATTTGACAACATAAAAGGTGGACAGTGAATGTGAAAGTAAAATAGAGAATATTTTGTACTGAAATAAACAATGTCTGTTCAGAAGAAAGGCACGCATGATCTGTCCAGTTAATCAAAGTGTTCAGTTAAACACGCTGTGGCATCTGATTATGAAAGTGGTTGAAATAAAAACAGTAGCCATAGTGATCCTTTACATACAGGAAATGGACTCCGAATGGCCTTAAGAATGGATTTTGCTTCTGAATATAAGTTGAAAATGTATGAGTGTAATGAATTAATACTTATAACCAGCATACAATGCTAGATCAGATTTTATCAGAAGTGCTGATATTTATATTTAATCATATAAATAATTTTTGCATGTAAACAACTTTTGTCTGTTAGTTATGTGGTTACAAGATGTCAAAGAACTGTTCATTGAGAAATATACTATCTTTGGTTGATTTGGGATGGTTGCATTTAGTGGTTAAACATGCTAAATGTGTACTGTATTTTCTATGCTGGTAAATACAGGTAGATGTGCAGATACTGCAAGTACTGTATGTTCATGCTTGGTCTAAAAAGTAAACAACATGATCCACCAATCAAAAGTAGATGTGAGCAAAAAACAAAGTTATCTAAGAGATTTCAAATTTGGTGCTTATTGAAAACGAATCAGCCCAGTCTGCCTTTTACTTGCATACTGTATATTATTTTCTTATGTATATGTGTTCCCCTTGATCCACTATGCTGCTACATTTATCACTTCAAAACAGCAGATGCCATCCATGAATGGTGCTGAGGTTTTTAATAGTTAAATTCAACAGATTATGTATGTGTAACTGAGAATAACACTGATCTGCAAAAATACATTTTTAAGGTCTGGGGGTGCTGAATCTAAATGTGGCAACAAAATTTCTCTATCACATCCAGTTTTGGAGAGATGAATGTTCTAAATAAAAAGAACACTAATTTGAGAAAAAAGTACTATATTTTTAAAATTGATTATTTAGACTTAAAAAAATTATTAAGTACACATTGTGGTGTGTGGCCGGAATATTCCAGCCCTCACCCCCAGGCCGCTAGGTGGAGCTCTCTCAACAGTGTGGACGTTCCCCGAATTCCAGCAGGGCCTCATGGACTATGTAGTTTATATGCACAGCCCTGCTGGATACCATGGGGACCACCAGGAATCGCTGTGGGGAGGCTGCCGGACTCTTACTTGCCCTATAACCCGGAGGTGCGTCATGATCACATGACAAGAGGAAACAACGTGCTTCTGGGTTGAAGAAAGGAGCTTTTTATCCGACCCGGAAGTGTTCATGATCACATGGACAGAAGGGAGAAACACTTCCGGGTCAGGGACTATATAAAGGACTCTGGGAAACCAGTACGCTGAGCTGAGCTGGGAGGAAGGGTGGCGAAGTGTCTGGGAGTGTGGAGGATTGATTATTGATTAAAGTGAATTGTATTGATTAGTTTATGAGTATTGTGGAGTGGAGGGTGCTTTGTGCACATTATTGTCTAAATAAAAGTAATATTTGGACTTTTACCTGGTGTCTGGAGTCGAGTCAGAGGGTTCAAGTGGACGACAGCGACCTCAACATATAATCATTATTATCACAATATTATTTACAAAAAGTAGTCACTGGGTAGTTTGTTTTTTCTCTTATAACCCTCTGAAGTTGTTTCACGGTGGAATGACCAACAGACGTCTGCTAACATAGACTCACCCCACTTTTCACTGTAACGTTGAAGTTATCTCCTGGTGGAACCTCTTTCCATGTTCATCAGAGACAACTCCCAAGTTCTCAGAGAAAAAATCCAAATATTTATAATGACGTGTTGCACCCAAGTGTTAGGTAAGAAGAGACAAGCTTCTCAACTATTTCCATCTAGTTTTCTGCCTTTGTATGAAGAAAATTACTTTTTTTCCAATTATAAAGACAGTGTGTAGTCTTTTACCATTTGTTTGCCGCTTACGTGGTCAAGACCTTGGATGGATCAAACTGACTGTCCATAGTTATGTAAAAACCATTTAAACAACTTTCTCTTTTCTGGACAATAAAAGGCTATCTTTCTACTCTTCTCTATTCCTGGCTATTTTGAAGGAATAAGAATAAAGAAAAAATACTGTTTGAGATCAATAAATGTGTAGCAAATACTCAATTCTGTTTTTTTTTTCACCTTAACTAATTTTAAAAAGAAGAAAGACTGCCATTTTTTAAAAATATACTTCAAATAATATTTTTAGCATGAAAAATACTTTTTTAGACAGCTGTGGTGGAGAAATTCCAATTTCAGAAATGAATTCAGCACACTTGAAAGTCTACAAAGTACACTGATTTTTTCACATGGGAGGATTTTGGTGCAGACCTGTGTAATCTAACATTATGTGAAATTTCTGTCCTGACACACTATCATGGAGTATTTTCAGCCAACAATTTATTCAGAAGAAGTGTGTCAAGAAACGCTACTTTAGATCAACAGCTCACTCTGAGTTGCTCTTTTTATCCTTATTTACTTACTACTGCAAAAAAACAGTGTAGAATTTACAGGTAATAACTGGCAAAAAAGTTGCCAATAAGATATAGCATCATTTTTGTTAATTACTGTGATACAATTACAGTATATTGATGGATTGAAATGTTCAGCTTTTTCTTGTATATATAATACAGCTCTTGGTTGATTTTTCCTTTTATACAGTAACATTTTTCTGTACCTGGAATCCAGTTTACAGCAGTTTTCGTCTAATCTTCTTGATTTACAGTAGTTATCTGGCAACTGAAGTTGCCAATGAATGGTTATATGTACCCTAAATTGACAATGTTATGTTATAAAATATTTTTACATTGAAATATTTGAAAACATAACAAATGTACCAGTACATTTTACTTCTTTGGCTGACGCCTTTATCCAAGGGGACTTAAAACATTTGAGATACAGATGGTTACACTTCTTGTTTTTCCTATTGAAGCACATGCCATTAACGTCACTTGCTTATGGTCACCCAGTATCAGCGGCAGGGACTGAACTCCAAAGTTCATTCTGAACACTTCCTGCCTGTAGGTGTGCTCATTGTTTGTTGTGAAACATACTAAGAACTACTATATTTGATTTGGGGACCCATGGTGCATTGCAAACTACAGTTATTGTTTGTAAAGTGAATTTCCCCATGGGACTAATAATCTAAACTAATCTAACCTAACTGGTAAGGATCTGTAGAATTTTACTGTAAAAACTGCAGCAATTTGTTACAGTATATTTATTGAGATTCTGTTTTCCTCCCTTGGGTCAAATAAGGTTCTATCTATCTATCTATCTATCTATCTATCTATCTATCTATCTATCTATCTATCTATCTATCTATCTATCTATCTATGGGTTGATTGCCTAATTAATTGCCAAGAAAATGTGGCTGCATACTCTAGGCTGCAGACTTTGCAAGTGATTCTGCAAGATGTTTTCTAGAACTTAACAATTATATAAACATGAATACACAAATAAATAAATGTTTAACTTGAATCCTAATTAGTTCCAGCAATGTTTGCAACAAGAGGGTCATCCACATCACCTTTAGAAAATTTGCTCTTGATTACACTCAAGGGCAAACGTGATCCAGATTGAATGCAAACGGCTCAAAAACTGCAGCCAGATGTGAGGCAAGCAGAGCTGCTTATTGTATATCACATTATTGCCTACACTGGTAAACTTATTTTATTCTTGCATTTGAACAACTCAAGGCATGCATTCATTAAATATAACAGGACAGTATTTATACATTTTATGATAAATCAAAGTCTGTCTTTAAACAAAAATTGCATTTTTTAACCCCTCAGTTGACAATGTAACATAATAATTACATTACTTTTAAATTAGGAAAGAAATGTAATCCACATGAATACCTCTGTAATTATATCTGTAACTTTTTGTCCTGCATTCCTGGGTAAATTGCTCTTCGTTTTTTAATCTATCTAAGGGAATGTATAACCTTTTGCCCTCACCCCACTGGGCTTCTGAAAAAAAGAAACTTGTATTTCAGAGGAAAAAAAATATCCCTAGAGATATTGCCTTAAAATAAATGGAAAGACATCCCCATAAAAGCAGTGTGAATATTCTGGGTGGTGGGTTCAAGAGAACAATCACAATGTGGTATATATGATATCCTGGTGCATCAATTTGTAAATCTCAGAAACCGGAAATATGAGAGTACCTTTTTTGCTGGCTCAATGGCTACAATGGCTGTGACATATAGATCTGGAAAGAGCAAGATAATAGTCTGCAGAGCAAAAAAAAAGTATGACTTTTGGAGATATTGACAGCATACATGACATGAGCGTGTCCATTACCAGGAAAGAGCATACAGTATAACAGAGGGTGTGGCCGTGCAAACAGAAAAAGACAAAAGAATGCACTGCCTTAGGAACAAAAGAAGAGGAAGGCCATGGGCCGATGGAAGTCTGCATATTTCCCTCTGGAGACTTTGTGTAAGACATGATCAAGATAATGACTGTGATTTATTTTGAAGACAATCTTTTATATGGTTTTTGTTTGTTCATTTCCTGAGCATAATTATAAAGTAACGTTATAATAAAGCCATTGAACAGGGACAAAAATATGAAACAAAGGGCATAGAGGATGTTTCTTAGTAGCTGACAATGGATTAAGGAGTAGACAAGAAAATGTGCTACATGGCACCGAAGGAAATATACAAACTGTTGGTATAACTGGATTGTTTGTTTCTTCGCCTTCACCACAGACCTTAGCCCCTTTCAGTTTAATTGCTAAGCAATCCTGAAAATCCTCCAGAATTAAACGTTGTAAAGAAAGATGATGCTAAAAACAAAGGATTGCTTGCCTTTTCAATAAACAGAGGCATTTGGAGTAGAAAGGCACACTGATGATGCTTGAATAACCTAACAGACTGATAATATTAGACATTTCTTAAGAATTTGTGAAAACAGCGCTAAATCAACTAAGGACATTGTTTTGAAAGATACAGTGCTATGCCCTGGATATGAGGCCTGCCTATTGCATGGAAGTCAGTTCACATTCAATTACTGATGACTTGGATCACACTGCAAAAATCTCCATTCTGATAAAAAGTTGAATATATGTTGTTCAGCTATGCCGTGATGTCTTGCCATATTCACTTGACATCTAACTTGTTTGCAATCAAAGAAGTAACTGTCTTGTAAATTAATCATCTCAGTACTTCTGTTTCCAGCTTACAAGCGGAGAGACATGCATGATGGTAAAGTGCTGGACTAAACAGGCTAAAATGAGCGGGGTTGTTTGGATTCTGTAAACTATTACATGCCTAGAAACCTCCTTATCAGACCAGGATATGTATGCAGTCATCAAAACTGAATTTGTCAAAAATACAGAGACAACTGAACCTATAAAAACAATCCACTTATTTTCCAATAATAAAGTATGGATCAGCAGTGACATCCACAAAGTGCTGAAGGCTCACATTAATGTAATTCAGATGGGTCATACAGAAAACATAATTAATGCAAGTACAGGCTCAAGTAAATTTCTAAAAGTCACTACTAGTATAAGATACAAACATAATACAGTAGCATTAATGATTTACATAAAATATGGCAAGGTATACAGAATCTTATGAATGATAAAATACAAACTAATACAATTCCAACCACATTTCCTCTTCCAGATGAGTTTAATGCTTTCCATGCCTGCTTTGACCATGATAACTAAGTACCACCCCAATCCTCATGCAAGTGCCAACAGCAATGCATGATCCATAGCTCTCTGTTCCTATATTTAATTTTAAAAAGTTAACATCAATAAAGTAGTCAGTCCAAATGGGAACTTAGGACATGTTTTAAAGTCCAGCAGTGACAGTTGGCTAGTGTTTTCACCAATATTTTTAATACCTCACTGATAAAATTTATAGTTCCTGCTTCATTAAAAAAAAATCATCTCTGTGCCAAAGAAAGCAAAAATAGATTGCCTCAGTGACTACAGATCGGTGGCTTTCACTCACATTGTAATAAAAACTTTGACAGACTAAGGCACATTAGACATTGTTTTCTCGACAGTGTTAATCTCCTCCAACTTCCATATCATCACAACTGGTCAAAAGAGGAAACCGTATAACTTGCTCTTCATATCATCCTAGTACATGTGAATAATAAAAACTGCCACTATATGTCTGAATACTATTTATAGACTACACCCCAGCATTTTAATCCATTGAAACCGATCATGTCTCACCTAGACAGTGCCACCCTCTGCAAATGTATTTTGGATTTACACCTGCATGTGATTGGCAGCATCACTTCCTCCTCACACAGCCTCCACCATACTGTAGAAGCCAAAAGTGTAGTGTGCTGAGCCCCATACTGTAATCTTTGTTCACCTATATTTGCATTGCGAATAGCAGTTCCGTCTCTATTAAATTTGCTAATAATGGCCACCATCATAGGTCTGATTACTAACAATGATGAGACAGCTTACAGACAGAACAGATTTATCTTTGAACAAAATGGTGCTATGACAATGGTCTTTCCCGTAATAATTCTTTGCATTTATATAGCGCTTTTCTCACTACTCAAAGCGCTCAGCAATTGCAGGTTATGAGCCTTGCTCAAGGGCTCAACAGAGCAGAGTTCTTTTTGGCATTTACAGGATTCAAACCGGCAACCTTCCGATTGCCAGTGCAGATCCCTAGCCTCAGAGCCACTACTGTGCCCATTAATGTTAACAACATTTAGGAGTTTTAGGAGCAGCAGGCAGACCACATATCCTTTCTGCCATAATCTGGCAGGTGACTTGGACTTTTACATTTTTTTTAAAACCTCTAGATGTGTGTGTGTGTAAGTGTTTCTTCTTCTTCCAACTGCAAAAATCCATACCTTCAGTTGACCATCTTGAAGTAGTTAAGAACAGATTCTTATTGAACAAAGTGTGGTGGAATACCATTGTCACAGTGCTAAATTTCTTAGATTGAATTTGGAAAATGAAAGAAACAATCCTTGTACAGGTAGTTTCAATATAAAATACTTTAAACTTTGATATGTTTTTACTTAGTCTATCTAAAAATTGAGGTCATAATTAAAAGAAAGGGTCTTAACTGTGATGCTCTAGGTGCACTCAGCCTTGGGATTACTCATTTCCCAGGACATCAAGAGTCATGTACTGAATATGGACTAGTGCAATAAGGACACGATCAACAGGGTTGGTGTAAGATGCATAATGCATTTACTCCAAAACAAAGCAGTGTCCAGTCAAGTGCAGTGCAAAATCATACCATACCATACCACCTCCTAGGCATGATTATTTCTGAGCAAGGTCTCGGGAGGCTGGAGCTCATCCCTGCAAGCAAAAGGCACAAGGCAAGAACAATCCCCTGGAAAGGGTGCTAGTCTATCACAGGTTCAATGCAAAATCTTCAATAAATAAATGTTCCATAAAAACAAGAGCCTTTGTGGAAGATGAAGTCAATGAATAAATGAATCTGTAAGAATGTTAAAATTAAAATGAAAAATACAGAGTTAAAATCAGGTTAATTTTCTTCACTAGTTACTGAGCCCCACTGTATCTCTTTCGCCCGTCTCTTCTGCTGTTGAGGCAACTCAGGTAAGATGAGCTGCCTTAAAATCTTTCTAGATAGCCAATATAAGGTCTCATTTTGCTCAACTTCTCACTACATCCATAATGGCTAACATGATACAACACCCTAGCATAGTACATGTACTAAGTTTTTTTATGTTTTCATTCAACCACTAGATGTCACAATTGTATAGTTATATTTGGTTATTGAAAAAGTACTGATATTGTATTCTTAATACAGTATATATTATAGTAATAGTATTGTCATATGTACAGAATAATGTAAAATTTTTACTTGCATGCCTGACCATTCAACATGTCATCACTCTCTGGAGTCATGATAAACATGAATAGTACAAATGGATTTACAAAGAAGCTGTCTTCTAAGAACTCTGCAAATCAGAACATTATGAGGTTATTGCTGCTAAAGGAGGTGTCACAGGTTATTCATTGAAAATTGTTAATTTACTTTGGCAAACACCACAGTCTAATAATCTATGAGTTCAGAACACATTTTTTGTGTGGGGATTCTTTATTTAAGATACTCATTCTATATATATGGTGGCTACCATGGGGCACACCAGCTCCCCAAACCTGACACAGACAGACACTAGGCACAAGTCCAACAACACACACCGTTTTTAATTCAGCTGTGGGAAATGCTGTCCAACCATTTCCCACCAATGCGCAGTATAGTAAAGCACCAAGTACAGCAACAGAAGCACACAGTACTTTGCCTTCTTTTCTTTATCTTTTTCTTCCTCTTTCTGCCTCCACTCCTCCTCTGGTACGCTTCATTCCACTCCTCTCGACTCAAGCGCATACGTGTGACTATTTATATAAATATATACTAGGAGACTTTGCCCCCCTGCTCGCTTCGCTCACAATCCATCCATCCATTCATCCATTATCCAAAGTCAGGTCGCGGGGGCAGCAGCCTAAGCAGGGAAACCCAGACCTCCCTCTCCCCAGCCACCTCCTCCAGCTCCTCTGGGAGGACCCCGAGGCGCTCCAGGGCCAGCCGGGAGATATAATCCCTCCAGCGTGTCCTGAGTCTGCCCCGTGGTGTTCTCCCAGTGGGGCATGCCCGGAACACCCCCCCAGGGAGGCGTCCAGGGGGCATCCTAACCAGATGCCCGAACCACCTCAACTGACTCCTCTCAATGCAGAGGAGCAGCAACTCTACTCCGAGTCTCTCCTGGATAACTGAACTCCTCACCCTATCTCTAAGGGAAAGTCTAGCCACCCTGCAGAGAAAACTCATTTCGGCCACTTGTATCCGTGATCTTGCTCTTTCGGTCACTACCCAAAGTTCGTGGCCATAGGTGAGGGTAGGAACGTAAATCGACTGGTAAATCGACAGCCTCACCTTTTGGCTCAGCTCTCTCTTCACCACGACGGACCGTTGCAGAGCCCGCATTACTGCAGATGCCACACCGATCCGTCTGTCAACCTCCCGCTCCATTCTTCCCTCACTCGTGAACAAGACTCTGAGATACTTGAACTCCTCCACTTGAGGCAGTAGTGTGCTCTCAACCTGGAGACAGTATTCCACCCTTTTCTGGCTGAGAACCATGGCCTCGGATTTAGAGGTGCTGACTCTCATCCCTGCTGTTTCGCACTTGGCTGCGAACCGCTCCAGTGTGAGCTGGAGGTCACTGTCCGATGATGCCAACAGAACCACGTCATCCGCAAATAGCAGAGACGAGATTCTGAGGTCACTGAAAAAGACCCCCTCCCCTCCTTGGCTACGCCTAGAAATTCTGTCCATATAACTTATGAACAGAATCGGTGACAAATGGCAGCCCTGGTGGTGTCCAACCTCAACAGGAAATGAGTCCAACTTATTACCGGCAATGCGGACCAAGCTCCTGCTCCTCCTGTACAGGGACTGGATGGCTTGTAACAACGAGCCTTGTACCCCGTACTCTTGGAGCACACCCCACAGGATGCTTCGAGGGACACGGTCAAATGCCTTCTCCAAATCCACAAAACACATGTGGACTGGTTGGGCAAACTCCCATGCCCCCTCCAGGATCCTGGCCAGGGTGTAGAGCTGGTCCAGTGTTCCACGGCCGGGACGGAATCCGCATTGTTCCTCTTGAATCCGAGATTCGACCATCGACCAAACTCTCTTCTCCAGCACCACTGAATAGACCTTACCGGGGAGGCTGAGGATTGTGATCCCCCTGTAGTTGGAGCACATCCTCCAGTCACCCTTCTTAAAAAGGGGGGAACCACCACCCCGGTTTGCCAATCCAAAGGCACTGCCCCCGATGTCCATGCGATGTTGCAGAGACATGTCAACCAGGACATCCCCACAACATCCAGAGCATTGAGGAACCCAGGGTGAACCTCATCCACTCCAGGGGCCCTGCCACCTCGGAGCTTTTTAACTACCTCGGCGACCTCAGCCCCTGTTATGGATGGGCCCCCCCGGAGTCCTCCAGCTCTGCTTCCTCTAAGGAAGACATGCTGGTGGGATTGAGAAGATCCTCGAAGTATTCCTTCCACTGGTCAATAACGTCTACAATTGAAGTCAGCAGGGCCCCATCTCCACTGTACACAGTGTTGGTGGAGCACCGCTTTCCCCTCCTGTGGCGCCTGACGGTTTGCCAGAACCTTTTCGGTGCTGACCAAAAGTCGTTTTCCATGGCTTCCCCAAACTCCTCCCATGCCCGAGTTTTTGCCTCTGCAACAGCCGATGCCGCCACACGCTAGGCCCGTCGGTACTCCTCAGCTGCCTCTGGAGTCCCACTGGTCAACCAGACCCGATAGGACTCTTTCTTCAGCTTGACGGCCTCTCGAACCTTAGGTGTCCACCACTGGGTTCGTGGATTGCTGCCACGAGAGGCACCGACAACCTTGCAGCCAGGTTCTGCTGCTTCGATAATGGAGGCTCAGAACACGGCCCATTCAGACTCAATGTCCATCGCCTCCTTCGGAATGAGGTTGAAGTTCTGCCGGTGGTGGCAGTTAAAGATCTTTCTGACTGGTTCCTCCGCCAGACGTTCCCAGCTGACCCTCATTATTCGTTTGGGTCTGCCTGGTCTGTCTGGCAGCCTCCCCCGCCATCTGATCCAACTTACCACCAGGTGGTGATTAGTTGACAGCTCAGCCCCTCTCTTCACCCGAGTGTCCAAGACATAAGGTCACAGATCTGATGACACGATTACAAA
Source organism: Erpetoichthys calabaricus (assembly GCF_900747795.2). Lineage (NCBI taxonomy): Eukaryota > Metazoa > Chordata > Cladistia > Polypteriformes > Polypteridae > Erpetoichthys > Erpetoichthys calabaricus. The sequence goes on along the minus strand of NC_041406.2, from coordinate 59,334,720 downwards.
GTCGATCATCTAGCTGCGACCTTGGGCATCCTGGCGCCAAGTCTCAGTCTCTCTCAAGAGGAATGGTTCCAGAGCCCAGACCATGCGTAGAGGTGAGCCCGACTATATCTGGCCAGTACCTCTCAACCTCTCGCACCAGTTCAGGCTCCTTCCCCGTCAGAGAGGTAACATTCCATGTCCCAAAAGCCAGTTTCGGCAACCGAGGGTCGGAATGCCAGAGTTCCCGCCTTCGGCTACCTCCCATATCACATTGCACCCGACACCTATGGCCTCTCTTGCAGGTGGTGGGCCCACAAGAGAGCGGAACCACGTGGCTGGGCCCCGTGGTCGAAGGTCCAGCCACCAGGCGCTCGCCAGCGAGCCCCTCCCCCGGGCCTGGCTCCAGGGTGGGGCCCCAGGTACCCTTTCCCGGGCAAGGGAAACGCAGATCCTTGTTTTAAGTCCATATGGGGTCTCAGGGTTGAGTTAGTCTGGATCTTCGCCTCAGACCTGTTTGCCTTGGGAAGCCCTACCAGGAGCACGTAGCTCCCGAAAACATAGCTCCGAGGATCACTAGACTGCGCAAGCCCTTCTGCCACGACAAGGCCTCGATCCAAGAAGGATTATATATAAAGTCACATGCATGCACTTGGGGAACAACTGAAGGGCTTGGTTAATCATATTACTCCCCTGGAACACACAGGGGCACTAAGCAATAATGATTTCTCTCCTCCTTTCCCCTCTGCAGAAAGGAAGATTGACATGCCTCTAACCATGACATCATTTCCGGGGTCACTCCACCTGGACCCGCCTCTTCCTCCCAGTAACCATTTTGCTCCAAAGGTTGCAAAAGCACAATCACAAGCAAAAGTCTTCTTCCTTCCGTCTTTCTTTCTTCCCTCTCCTCCACTCTTCCTCACTCAGTGAACTTTGTCCTTTTCCACCCAACTCTGACTCATCGAATGAGGAGCAGTGGCTTCCTTTATATTGGACCCAGAAGTACTTCTCGTGCTACTGCATTGCATCTGAGCAGCACTTCTGAGTCAGGCAGAAACACCCTAAAATGAGGAAACCTTCTCCCCATAGCTCCCACTGGTGGCTCCCATGAGTCCCAACAGGGGTTCCCATTAGAACCCCAATTCCCATGCAGCCCCGTGCATATGTACTGTATATGAGAGACCCACCAGAAAGCTGCTGCCACCTGTCATACATGGGGGAGCATATGGCCCTAGGTGGAGGATACATTTTAACGGTCGGTCATTCATTATTAGAGTTTATAGGTTAATAGGGACAATATTATCACTTGTCTGCGGTGGGTTGGCACCCTGCCCAGGATTGGTTCCTGCCTTGTGCCCTGTGTTGGCTGGGATTGGCTCCAGCAGACCCCCGTGACCCTGTGTTCGGATTCAGCGGGTTGGAAAATGGATGGATGGATGGATATTATCACTTGTTTACATGTGCTAATCAACCTACAACACACATCACAAAATTTGCAATTAGACAACTTGCATGCTTACAAACATATGGAGTAAGATGATTGCAATGGATGGTATCCTTAATGCCCTAGTTACTTTAAGTAAAGAACTGAAAATGTTTAACTCCCTGTTGGCCTCTAATGCCTGTTGGTACACCAGCTGGACATAGGCGAGGAAAGACTGAAGGAAATCAGATGTTTCACAGCATACCAAATATAGCGTAAAATGATGACATTTTGATAAATGCTCTGAGGGCAGGAATTGATAAATGTGGTTCTCAGAATCAACTGCTCTTGCTGCATGAAGGCATCAGAGATTTGACATCTTTTATTCTACATGATAGACTTCTCTATTTCTGTTCATTGCCATACAGTATATTGTCCACTTTACATTCTTTGGACAATGGATGGGATATAATAAATTTAGTCCCTATTGTACCACTGTCATGGAACTACTATGTATTCACCATTGTCAGTAGACATTTGTAAAAATGCAGTATAATATAGACCAATGCAAAATGTTGAAATTCATGGAAAACGAAAATTAATTATAAATATAATTTGATCAATGCTGACCTACAGCGAGAAAATTCTGAAACATATTTAGGTTTTCATGTTGATACAATAATCTCATCTCCCAGGCAGTGCAGAGGAGTAATTAAAAAGACAAATAAGATTTTTTTTTTTTACTGTAAAAGGTACTGAATATAAATTAAAAGACATTATACTCAATGTTGTGTTATTGAGACCACTTCTGGAATATTGTGTGCAGTTGTAGTCACCAAAGACAGCTTCTCTTAAATCTGTGTAGGGGAGTGTGGCCAAGTGTCTACTGGGAGTAAAGGCCAAGCCTTACTCTTATAGACTAATGGAATTAAACCTCTTTAGTCTTGAGCAGATAAGGTTACCTGGAACAAAATTGAGACTTCAAAAACATTGACTCTCAAAAGACATTAATAAATTCAATCCAGCAGAAATCCTTCAGTTAATTAGTAAATTAATACTTGAGGACTTTGAAGTAAATTAATGCACACTGCATTGAAGAAGGAAACGAAACTAGGTTTATGGATGTGGTGAGAGAGGACATGCAGGTGATGGGTGTAACAGAACAAGATGCAGAGGACAGAAAGATATGGAAGAAGATGATCTGCTGTGGCAACCCCTAACGGGAGCAGGCGAAAGAAGAAGAAGAATTGAAGAAGGAAACTGGGAAGCACTGGAATGGTAATGTGGTGTGACAGGAAATCATGACATCTGTCTAACAGTATCTGGATAATGTATTGGTCCAATTTAAGAGTAACTATAACTTATCCAGAGTTTGAGTTGAATGAGCTAAAGGTCCTTAAGAGTCAGTATCCACCTGGAATTTATATGCTAAGGAAAGCTTCACATCAGTCCTGTCCTACTAGCTGTGATTAGTGATTAGTAAAAGTACTTTTTATATTGTTATGAAACCATCTTTTGACTACCACTGCATAAAAAGAGTGTGTGTTGTAGTTTTTGCACGTTGAATGTTTTCTCCTGTTCAGCTATTCAGTCTGTTCTCAATGAAGAGTGCTATACAAAAATGAATTGAAATGTATCATGAAAAAGAAGGTGTGGGATATGTGTGGAGAGTAGGAAAAGTACAAAAAGTCATACATGGAAATTTGCTCCAGGTGCACTGTACAATGGCCTAGCCTGCACTCGGACCCCCAAAGGTCATGTGAAAAGACAATTTCCCCTCAGGAATTAATAAAGTATATTAGATCAAAAAATCAAAATCAAATTCCCACTGCGTATGCCTGGGCTTCATGGTTACTCTGCTTCATCTATGCTGTCATTTACCATACCAACATGTCTCAAATAATTAAACTACTGACTGTCTGTTTCATTTGCCCACCATAAATGCTTCACTAGGCTGTCATATTTACACAGAACGTGAAATGTTGCTGACACCATTCTCTACAGTACTCCATATTTATTATGACTGAAATAATTTGATCATATAATATAAATCTGTCCTAACCAGAAATAATTGCTCTGTGAAAACAACTCACCCACTGTTGGCTGCAGCACCTACTGCCTTTAGTTCTGTTTTGCTTCCCTATTAAAGGCTGAGATGCAGCAAGGCAGTTTAGGATAATTTGGTGCTTGGAGTTTGATGAGTGAGGTGTTGTGCAGATCGGTATCACTAATTGGGGATCTGCTGTGCAGTGTTGCATGGCACTTCCTGTTTTGGATGTGTGCTATGCTGGAGGCTTTTAGCATTAAATTTGGTGGACTATTAGAAGACTGGCACCACAAAGAAATGACCAGAAAGCTAAGCATCTGCAAGTAGTTAATAGGAATCCAGTAATTAAATATATTACAGTGGCTAGTATGAGTGAAATAAAAAACTTATCTTAATGAAAGGTTGGTGGATTTTGCATAAAGGAAGTTGATGAAACCCCGGTATGTGAATGTCAGCCACAGAAAATGAGGTGAGAGATTGGGCACACCTGTAACTGTTGTGTTTAGGACAAGACCCTCCTCAAGTGGGGACAGGCAAAAACTTTGAAAGCCATCAGAGCCAGGACTGTCAAGCCACTTGTTATGGACTTCCCATAGCTGCTGATAACTGGAAGCGCTTGATATTCTTTCATGTCATGTCCTTTCTTGGAGGGGGGGCTCATTCACAGCGGTGAGAAGAGACATTCTGTCACGGAGACAGGAAAATTAAGGTGTGAGCACCCTCTGTGCAAAACAGAAGGACACGTCCTGTTATGTCATTTTGTTGCGCAATTGCTTGATTGAATTGGCTTATTAATGATACTAGGAAATCAGGTAAAATCTGAGGTTGTTGATGGAGAAGTATAGAGAAGGCCAGAAGGAGTTGTATTGTGTCTTTGTGGACCTGGAAAAAGCATATGACAGGGTGCCTCGAGAGAAGTTGTGGTATTGTATGAAGAATTCAGGAGTGGCAGAGAAGTATGTAAGAATTGTACAGGATATGTATGAGGGAAGTGTAACAGTTGTGAGGTCTGTGATAGGAGTGATGGATGCATTCAACGAGTAGGTGGGATCACATCAGGGATCAGCTCTGAGCACTTTCTTGTTTGCAATTGTGATGGACAGGTTGACAGACAAGATTAGACAGGATTCCCCATGGACCATGATGTTTGCTGATGACATTGTGATCTGCAGCGAGAGTAGAGAGCAAGTTGAAGAGACCCTGGAGAGGTGGAGCTATGCTCTAGTGAGGAAAGGAATGAAGGTCAGTAGGAACAAGACAGAATACATGTGTGTAAGTGAGAGGGAGGTCAAAGAAATGGTGAGGATGCAGGGAGTAGAGTAGGTGAAGGTGGATGAGTTTAAATACTTGGGGTCAACAGTACAGAGTAATGGGGATTGTGGAAGAGAGGTGAAGAAGAGAGTACAGTAAAGGTGGAATGGGTGGAGAAGAGTGTCAGGAGTAAATTGTGACAAATGGGTATCAGCAAGAGTGAAAGGGAAGGTCTACAGGATAGTAGTGAGATCAGCTATGTTGGAGACGGTGACACTGACCAGAAAGCAGTAGACAGAGCTGGAGGTAGCAGAGTTAAAGATGCTAAGATTTGCACTGGGTGTGACGAGGATGAATAGGATTAGAAATGAGTACATTAGAGGGTTAGCTCAAGTTGGATGGTTGGGAGACAAAGTCAGAGAGGCGAGATTGCGTTGGTCTGGACATGTGCAGAGGAGAGATGCTGGGTATATTGGGAGAAGGATGCTAAGGATAGAGCTGCCAGGCAAGAGGAAAAGAGGAAGGCCTAAGAGAAGGTTTATGGAAGTGGTGAGAGAGGACATGCAGGTGATGGGTGTAACAGAACCAATATACAGAGGACATAAAGATATGGAAGAAGATGATCCGCTGTGGCAACCCCTAACGGGAGTAGCCGAAAAAAGAGGAAGAAGTCAGTCAGGTAAAATGTTGCCTTTCAGATGTGTTATGGTTGCCAGTCTTGGATGCATTTGTAATTTTTCAATTTTTTAGATGCAGAGTATGTGTCAGCCTTAAGATAAAACTGTCAACATTTTGGATGCACCATAACTGCCTTTACCTCTCCCAGATGGCCTATCATTATTCCTTTATATTGTAAACTACTACACATGACTGCCATGGTATCTTCATAGAGAGACTAGTACAGTTAATGGTCTACGGTTTCATTCTTTCCATCTTTACCTTAAGAACATGTGATTGTAGAAAACTTTATTCCATCCATCTCCACACAATGCTGAAATTTTGAGTTGACTTTAATGAACAGTGCACTCTGCTGTCATTATCTACCTTCACTTCATTCCAGAAAATTAGATGCATTAATACTTTACTACTACTATTACTAGTGCTACTGCTGCTGTAACTACTATTACATTTCACATCAGCTTCTCATTTCACTGTGAACAGGTTCACTAAATTCTTCCAATAAGTTCCTAAAATGATCACCAAGCTACCATTTCTCAGACAGAAACTTAGAAACGTGCAGTTACAAATGTATTAAGCAACACCTCCTCCTTGCACTTGTGCTACACTATTCAAACTGTTCATTGGCCAAATCATTGGACAAATCTTCAGTCACTACTTATCATCCCGTTGGACAAGAGTTTCCAACCACCACACAAGAAAATGACTGTTGAGTACAACTCAGAAAACGATACAGACCTGCATTCCCAAAACCCTTTTTAATATAAAAGTGTAGGTAGCGGTTGAAAAAGCATGGTATTCATCACATCATGCTGTATCTACCACAGAAACTCCTACTGCTGTTGTTCCTTTAATGACAGAGACATCTATACGGACTAGAACCATTTAAAACAATTTGTTTTTGTTAGACTTTCATTTATTTGTTATTATCTTTGTATCATTCATTAGGATAATATTTATATTTCAATTTTTTTTTGTAAATAGATATTGGACTTTTTTTTTTATTTTCTAATATATATTCATATTTTTCACTTATCGTTATTTGTAGGTTTTCTATATTTTGGTGTGAAATCAGTAGGGACATACTGTTGGTCACCTGTTTTTTCAGTTGTTGTTGCTGCTGCTGCTTCTCTAGGAGTGGTACTGCGTAATCATTTGGCCTTTGGTTTAGTTATTTGAATGGAGAGTTACAAGGTAGCAATGAAGCTTTTTTTATTTAAACATAACATTTTTTTATTACAACTTGCTAAATAATATCAAAAATTGTTTAATGGTGTTAACCAGATGCTGTATAAATAGTCAGCATCTTTAATAAAGTGCATATTCAAGTCCAACAAACCACTGTACAAGTTATAGTTTTTACTGATGAGCACTAATATTTCAAATGTAGAAGCGAGAAAGCTTCTTAAAAAACCTACGCTAAAAAATGTTCAGAATGTTGTCTTGGAATTTAGTCAGAGTGTTTGTACTACTGGCATTAAAGATAGCAACGATAAACTGAAAAAAATTAAATAAACAATATATCAACATACATAAATTAAACAACATGTTTCCTGACACATTAAACTAGTTTTTTTATTTTTATGCTTTGTCATTTTCTTTTAGCGAGCAGTCTGTATCATTTAATAATGGGAAAAACTGACACTTTAAAAGCCTTTAAATAAATAAAAATATTGCTACATTAAAAGCAAAAGAAGTATCCTAATTCCTCTAAATCTTTAAAAGGATTATGTTATTACTACTGAGTTGGAGTGAAAACTGAGACTGAAGTTACACTGCGCTGAATTCTGGCAATGTGGCATACAGCAGTCATCTAATAAGTTTGCTTTTTTTCTGCTATGTTAGTTTTTTATTTTAAAGTAAAATCTTCTGCTAAATGACTGCTACTGTTATGTTTTCTTGGGCTTTTATCAAACATTCTACATGCAGAATAGGTTTTGAAGCCCAAGGAATCTTATTTCTGACATATGTTTGCCATTAGTTTTCATAATGTTAAAATTTTCTGGTGTTCTCCCATGACACCATTTTGTTTTCCCTTGGGTGCTGTCATTTTGAGTAATTTTTGTTAATAGTTGCTATGCCGCTGTTCAGCAAGGTCAACAAGAAGTGTGACATCACTGGGTCAGTGGTATAAAGGTTAGTGTTATATATTTCCTGGTTGTCTGAACCAGATGCAATTTGCATACACAATTTGGAAAGACTTGTCAGCGTGTTTATTCTTTACTTGTTTTTCTGATTAATATTTCTCTACTCATGTTTTTCAGACTAACATGTTAACAACTATAATGTTTGGCATTAGATGTCATGGTTTAGTCATTTTTTAGTATCGAACTTGGCCCGTTTTTTGACATGTCTTCTCATAATCTTTTATTTAAAAAAAAAACAGTTTTTACATCAAGGTAGCAGAATAGCTGGACTACAGATACAACCAAATTGGATAATGTGGATAATATTATTGATACAAGAAGCAAACTTGTAACCTGTTAAGCTTTTGTCTGTATGATGCACTAAACAATTAACTAGCAAGTGGTAGCTTTATGTCTTGGGATAAAATCTAAAATCCCCTGAAATCAGAGTGAAGAACTTCTATTTTTAAAAGTCTATGTGATTAAGAAAAACAGTTCATGTGTCAAAAAGTTTAGACTTCATCTCTTTTATGTAGTCTTTAGAAGGAACTACTCATAACTATTGATATAAATACAAACATAACAAAAGTGTAGCCTTCTATGCTAGAAACACTTTCCAAATTAGCCTCAATATCAGATACATTTACATCAGAAATGTATTTTATTTGTACTGTTGAGATCTACAAAACCCAGCTGAAAACTGAGAACAGTACAATTATTAGTGGTTTACAAACATCATATATTTTTATGATCACTGCATACAATAAGCCAGTGCCAAAGTTTTTCAAGGGCTGTTGCCACTACTTCTCTTTAACAAGCATCACGCTGCTCCACAGTTGCCAATAGTAGCCAGATGATGCCTTTGTGGAGATTTCACATTCTCCTCACAAATGTGCTGTTTTTTTGTCTGAGTATTTCAATTTTTTTAAAGACCATTTAGTGTGATTCACTACAACTCACAACACTGGCTCCGGAAACAAAATGTCTTGCTCTCTCTTACTCTGGACTTGTCCTATGGGAGATGTCCTGAGCAGATGTCATGATATTTAGACGCACAAAGGTAGGCGTCATAGAGCTGGAGTTCGCTCTGTTGTACATGAAGAGTGCCTTGTTGCAACTTCCATTTGCAAAACGGAAATATGTGAATTCACCAAGTAATTATTCAGATTATTCAGCCTTTTTAGATATACTGGACTTGGTGCTCAGAAGAGTACTATCTAATGATTCTATAGTCCTCCTTGGACACTTCAGTCCTTATGTGGGGAATGACCTACAGGCATGTGAGCCTTTCTGTTCAGAATCCAAGCTGTGAATTATTATAGAATTTCTGTGCCTTGCTCACAAGTTTACCTAGTAATTTACCCAGAGATCAACGACTGATTTTGTAATCATGTTATCTGATCTAGTTTACCTAGTAATTTACCCAGAGATCAACGACTGATTTTGTAATCATGTTATCTGATCTGAGGCTGTATGTGCAGAACACTTGAGGAAAGAGAGGTGCTGAGTTATCACCTGATCACTTCAGATCAGGAAAACCAATGGCTGTGGAACATTGAACTACCAGTAATTTTTTTTACTTTTGCACAGATATATGAGAGGTCATAGGAATTTGGCAATTCTGTCAACGTATGCAATATGGACTGTGTGCTTTGATAGTTCAGAGCTGCTGCTCTATGCCATTTCATTCTAGTATCAGTGTAGTGAGAGTTGTGTTTGCATTTGTGATATAAACTCAAAATCATTCTTGTGTTCTCTGCTGTTATGGTCAGGACATCAAGGCACAGCCAAAGGGGAACCTAAGGTTTCCATCTACAGTATGCTATGACGTTGCTCTGTTGGCATCACCCTATTATGCTTTCTGGAGCATACTGGAATAATTCACAACTGAATGTAATGTTGTTGGGATGAGAATTAGCATCTCCAAATATCATGGTCCTGACATGGAAAAGGATCTTTATCTGCATAATAGGGGTGGGCAGCTGCCCCAAGTACCTTTGGGTCTTGTTTAAGAGTGAATGAAGTGTGATCATGAGAGTAACTAATGAATTGGTGCAGTTTTATGAGTATTGTACTGGACTGTGATCATGAGAAAGGAGCTATGTCTATGGATGAAGGCAGTGATGTACCAAACAATTTACATCACCATCCCCACTTATGGTCACAAGCTCTGGTTAGTACTGAGAGACTACAATCACTATTATAAGCAACTGAAATTGGGTTGTTTCACAGAGTAGCTGGGCTCACTCTCTGGAACAGGGTGAAGAGCTCCCTAATATAGGAGAATCTTGGAGTACAGCTTCTGCTTTTCTGGACTGAGGTGCTTTGGGCACGTACCTAGGATTCCCCTGAACCCTGGTCACCTCTATAAAGCAAAGCCCACTGTGTGATAGGACATGCTAAGTGGATTTAATCCCTCTAATACTTAGAGTGTCTGGGTGTTCCATAAAAATGTCTGGGGAAGGTCTGAAGAAAATGACCATGAACAGGATGGCCATGAAAAGGAGAAAGACAATGACGATGATGGTTACTCTTTCTGAATTTCCTAGTCTCACACATGTGTGCATGGGAGGTAGCCCTACGGCTCAAAAGAAGGTAATTCCATAACAGGCCGGGGGTGACAGTGTACACTGATTCTTTCTCTTTTATCCCTGCAGACCAAACATGGGAAATTTTGCCTGGACCTGATGATGACACTTCCAGTTCTGGGCATGATGACATCACTTCCGGTTCTGGGCCTGATGACATCATGTCCCCTAACCGACTTTAAAAATCACCATATTCCTTCTGCCTGTCAGTTCTGTTTTGGACTCTTGTCTGTAAAGACTCATTGCTCATATTTGTGCTTTTGTCAGTCGAAACTTCAAGTATAGGGGGTGACTACCCAAACCTTTTTGTGGTGTCAAGGTGTTTTTTTTTCACACCAGTTATTTCATGAATGTCTGCAACAGTGTGGCAGGCTCTTTATCTGATCCCATTGTTATTTTTCCAAAAATGAACCCACTACCTAAGAACCTGCAAGGGGAAGGGTTCAAATATGTGGTCATTATCAATGCAATTTCATTTACAAATGTAAAACCCATAATATGTTGGACGACTTATCTCATTGATGGGTTGTGATGATGAACTACAATGCAATGCTTTCAAAGTGGAACTTTTGCTCCTCTTGATGCCATTACAACCTCCAAAATGAACATAGTGTAATGATCTGTGGTATTCTGACCTGTGGTATTTATACCTTCAGCACCTTGTGTCTTCCAGTTGTTTGCAGTGGTCATTACTCCTAATTTTCATTGTATGTTTCAGTGAAATTTAAGGAAGGATTTTCTTGCTTATTTGCCACTTGAACATGGTATGTCTTTTATTCTTGTGTTTTCTCTTGACAAACTACCTGTGCTATTGCCCATTGTGCCTTTTTAAAAGTCTACATGAAGTAGTACTTCACTGTTTAAACATTTTTGGTGTCTCCTTTGCTCTTCCCAAATTTTGGTGTATAAAATAGTCACCGACTTGTTGTACACTCCCTATGTTGTATATGTTGTATTGATTTGTCTTCTTAAGTGTCATGCAAGGACTAGCCTTTTCCCTTCATTTTAATAGCCCTGTTTTTAAGGATTCGGTCCTCTGAATTGATTTGTTTCTTCATTAAATGGCAGCCAAACAGAAATGAGATGTGAAACGAGCCAAAAGATGACTAGCTAAATTGGAATGTCAAACTCCATCCAATTTCACTCCAACCAGTTTCTTAATGAGAAGCCAATTCTTGCTGTTAATTAAAGCCATTATTGAATATCATGAATTGTTGCTGCTCCCATTCTGCCACAGCAGACTGTTGATTTTCTGTTTTTTCTAAGACCACCATCAAGATGTTTTGGTGACCTGAGCAGACCAACATGACTGAGACCTTCACCTTCCTTTATATTCAGGTTAGCAGGTCATGTGGCGGCTTGTTTTGTGTCTTGTTATTGTTTGGCTGTTCATTAAGGAAAAAGAAACAACTAAAGGGTCTGAGTCACGTCAATTAAAGCTAAGGCAAAACAAGTTAATTAGCAGCAAAAATGGCTCACTAATTAAGAAGATGGTTAGAATGAAAACCTGCAGCCACTGCAGCCCACCAGGACTGGAGATGGACACCCCTGGATTAGGGCAATGAAATGGTGAGCTCCTAGAAAGCATTGGGCAAGGAAGGGATGGTGGCTCAGTCACCTGGGCTCAAATGTCTCATCAGATGGGACTTATGCTGAGTGCATGTCACCTCTTTGCTGGCAGGACTCTGGACAGCAACAGCCAGGAAGTGAGAAATTTCCACATCCTGGGTTTGGCTGGGAAGAGTGAACAAATAAACTATATAGATGGAGGATTTGCACCTCAAGAAGAAGTTGCTGGTGAAAAGTGATTGGTTTGTGTCTGTACGAATAGGAGTGGGGGAAATAGGTGCACAGGTGCATGTGTGCACAAGAGTAGGAATTGTAACAAGTTATGATGAGGTAGAGGACAGCTTTGTATACTCCATCACATGGTGCCCCCAAAGAGTTTAGAAGCTGTCAGTGCATGTCTAAGTAGGCTCCTCAGGTGTATCGGTCACAGTATGACATAGTAATCAGTTCTGTCTGATCTTTGAAATTCTCTTCTCTTCTCCTTTCAATTGTGGAGAAACTGAGTTAGACAAGGCATACAAGCTTTGGTCATTTTTTGTGTAAAAATGAGAAGAGAGAGACTGAAAGGTTACTTTTGTCAAGTAAGGAAAAAAGTTATTTAACCATTAAAGAACCTTATATGAAAAAACATTTTTTTCATTTGTTACACTTTTTTATCACATGTTTGTAAATCATTATTTATTGAGCGAATAATCAGAACATGTAAGCAGTACTTTTTTGTTTAATAAATTATTTTTGTGATTTGCCCCTCTATTGTCTGCCTCCATTATAGTGCCATTATTCCTCAATCCCGTTATTAGACCTCCTCCTCCTAATTTCCTAACAATGAGTATAAGGGTTCTCATTGTCTATAACTTGTTCCAGGCCTTATGAATATCCTGCACAATTTTGTAGCATCATTCTACTTCCTCCTGTTGGTTGCACTTGGATCCACCAGTGACTTAGTCAGTTTTCCATTGTCCATAGCATTGAGCCAGATTCTGCCACTAAATTAAAACATGAAGCTCAAATAACAGTTTATGGCAGGTAATACAGACATGTAGTTAGTGTAAAACTGTAAAATTCTCTTCATCCTTTTTCGAGTCCATTTCAGGTTTGCACCTGACCTGTTGCTACTCCCATATTACATATACCATTAAGGTACAGCCTTTTACTGAAATGAAACACAGCTTGTAATCTCTGTTTGATGCTTTATTGCGAGCTCTGTTTTTTCCAGCTCATTTCCATGACACAGATGTTGACTAGGTGGACTTAGATGGAGTTTGTGATGTTTCTCTGCCAATTTTATTTTTCTATTTTTCTTTTAATTCTTGTGTTTATTTGTTGCTATCAACTAATGCTACCTTGACCATTCACATCTTTCAGTCCTCTCTCATCTGTTCCAGTTCTACAGTGCAAAATGGTGTTTTCTCATTCTGCACCACTTGCAAAAGTCAACTAGGATTTTTGTCACATCAGGTTCAACACTATTAAGAATGATTCCCTGTTGGACATTTCCCAATGAACTGGCCGTTTGCATTCATACATGGACAACATGTTTTATAAAGGGATACATGAATGAATAAAGGTTTAGCAATTTTAATGAATATCAGTTGTTATGAAAAGAATTACTCATCTTTATACAAAATGATTTTCTGATCAGTTACTATTTTGACTTAACAAGTTTATCACAAGTTCAAAGAAACATTTTAGAATTATCAGTGTGATTTTATTATAAAATCCCATGCAGACATATTGACTAAGGCTATTGCCACTGATAAGAGGGTTTATTAAAACAGGTACAATATCATTAATTATATATATTACCATTCTAAAATGTTTTAATTTTTAACAACTGTGAAAATAAATGGTCGCTGTGTGCATTGAACAGGATAAAATAAAAATAATTGAAATAAACATGTATGGCCAAAAGGAGTAAGGAATTTGCAGAAAAAAATAAATAGCATGACACAGAAAAATACTGAAACAGAAAAAAATGAAGCTTTTTGTTAGATGAGAACAATGAGGTCTTGAGCATAGTAAACAATGATGACTAACAACTGAACAGTTAAAGGATTATTGTGCAGGACCGGGATAACCAAAATGAGAAGTATGTGAGACATTTGTAGATGTGGAATATAACTGTTTGTGGCTCTTGGGAGGCATTTCTCACAATAAGGGGGACAAGAAACCATAGCTATGGCAGCAGCAGAATAGAAAAACCAAAGCAAGGCAACATAGCCTCAGGGATGTTTTTTTGTACTACATTATCTTAAGTGAAATGAGTTGTTTGAAAGAGAAAGTCTGCCCTCTAGTGCTCCAAAAACTAGACTCCTAAATTCAAGCTGTGGAAAAAATGTACGCAACAGAGGAAAACACAGAATCCCCCCAATCTAAAGGGTTCACAAACCTTACAAAAACAAGAGATGAATAATAAATGAAAACATTACACCCCTGTCTACAGTGAAACTTCCATGCCAATGAAGCTAACAATTAAACAACCTCGACTTCACACAGCAATTCCAATGACAGACAGACAGACAGACAGACAGACAGACAGACAGGTTCAGCACTTAGAGGGCACATACATGCTGAGTTAGTGGTTTCATTTTCAGTTCCTGGGTGTTTGCAGTCGCTGCAAGTTTTCACACCACCTCATTTCTTAACAAGTAGCAAATTCTTGCTTTAATTGCATGATCAGTAATTTCAATCTTTCAGCTTTTCATTTTATGAGAATACCATGCCAATGTTCAGACTTGTGAGAGAGGCACTTGTCTGCCATTTCGGCACACTCTGGCACACACCCATAGTGGTGCAGCCTGCTAATTAACCTAACAGACACGTCTTTAGACTGTGGCAAGAAAACTGGAGTACCTGGAAAAAAAACCAACACAAATAGAAGAGGAATGAGGAGACCCTACTAGCCATGACAGGAGATAATTCTAACCACTTAGTACCATGCCACACACAAATATTATTTTATTTATTGCCTTTGTATTGCTAATATCATCCTAAACAACTTTACAAGAACAGAAATAGAGTACAATTCCTCTCATTGTTTTTTTCTTACAAGCTACTTATGGTCATACAACAAATCAATGGTGGGAATTAAATTTATAGCTCTGGGATTTAACAACGGCTAAACAGTTAAAGACTCAATGCAGCTGTTTAGGAATAAAAGAGACAATTAAAACAATTTGAATTTGTATGTACTAAAACAGGGCCAAATGAGTGGGTTTCATTATCATCAATAACTGCCAACAACTAAAATGTGCAGTGACAGGCATCCCTTCATGTTACCGGAAACACCCAACAATTTTTGTGCAATAGGATTGTCACATTTACATTATTATTAGGTCAACATCCATATAATACTTACAGACAAAGATTTCACGTCCTGAACACTTTTGTTTGTATCTTATGGATTCTGGCCTGCTAATTACAAAAATCACCTATGAGTTTTTCTGTAATTCAGTTTTTTTACATCACTTATTTTTATGATTTTGTCTCCTATTATAAGTTACAGTTACAGTAAAACAACTACCAACTGAACATCTGTGGTGATCTAAAAGTAGTGGCATTGCTACTAGGACTGCAGCTCAGACATACCAAGTACTGCTGTTTCATTTTCAAATGGGACAGTTGTGCTAATGAGAATCATTACATTAAAAAGAACTGGTCACTTTGTCCTTTATGCTTTTTTTTTGGGTTCCAGGGCTGAAATATGTGGCACATTTTTGCCTCCTCTTCATATAAACTTATACTGATAAAAAAAAGTCTGTGAAATTGATGAACAAGGAGGGTGAAGGTGTAACTGATGCCAAGATTACAGAAGGTATTTTTGTTGGACATGTCATTGATGATAAGTGAAATAAAGATCTAATGGGGCTGGAAGAAATCACATGGAACGCAATAAAGGATGTTGTTGAGAATTTTCTTACCAGCCACACTCTTAAAAATAAAGGTGCCAGTGTGGTCCTTCAGAACAATGCCATAGGGGAACCATTTTTGTTTCCCAAAAGACCCATTCATATGAAGGTTCTAGAAAGAACCTTTATTTATTTAGATCCATAACTGTCTCCATACAGTAAAGAGTAGATGGTAACAGATTTGTGAAATACCAATGGTTCATTATTTCAAAAGGACTCTTGCTACATACGTACATTAACACTGGCTAAATCCAGAATTTCTTACCCTCTTAGTGTCCTGCTAGGTAGTCTATCTATCTATCTATCTATCTATCTATCTATCTATCTATCTATCTATCTATCTATCTATCTATCTATCTATCTATCTATCTATCTATCTATCTATCTATCTATCTATCTATCTATCATACATTAAAGATTTTTTTCTTACATATTAGGAAGTTTTTCAAAGAACAAATTTCATAGGCAAAGAAGCCTTCCCAGAATGAAATGGTGCTTTTGTCAAGCAATAGCTCAATTAGGATCCACACAACCCAGTAAAGAACCATACTGTGCCATTAAAGAACCAGTATTGTTACGAGTGTACAAAGCACCAAGCTACTGCACGTCCAGCTGGTTGACAACATACTTCAAGTATACAAAGCAAGAAGTGCAATCAATATATCGCTAAAGATTCAGCTTCTGCGTTCACACTTGGACTTCTACCCTGCTAATCTTTGTGCACTCAGTGGTGAACATGGTGAAAGACTTCACCAGGACATTACAACAATGGAATAGGGATAGCATTGCATGTGGAATCCATTAAGGCTGGCCCACTGTTGTTGTAAACTGGAAGGAGAAGTATTAGATGATGAATACAAGTGAAAATCAGCAGGAAAACGTTTTTTTTTTTGCACAAATGCAATGTGTCATCAATGTCATCATCAAGCAATTACTGAACTCAAGAAAAGTTCATCTAACGCTTCTCCAAATTTCAATGTGATACGCTCGATCTGAAATCCTGTTGGTGTTTATCTTGAAACCGTCTATCGTAATCGCCCAGACTTTTTCAGGAAGTAAAAATGTTTGCGAAACCATGTTGTTCAGTGTTGTAGTTACACCTTAGCAAACATTAATAAGATAACACTGTATAAAAAATGATTGGCACCGCTAACTGAAAACTTACGCGCCGCTTCATCTCATTGCAAAGCTGTCCAGAGGCTTCACGGTTTTTCGCCGGAGGCATGCAGTTAGTTCGTTTGTCCATTGCTGTGGATATATGCAGTTCAACGTGATGACAATGTTAGATTTTTCGCAGCCACAAAACTAGAAAGCATCAAAAATAACTGCACATATTCTTAAAGTTATTTCCTACACGTCACCTTTATTTCTGAAAACAAGATTTCAATCTTATGGACGATATCTGAGGTCCGAATATGACTGACGCTTTGTTTCAGCCCTTGTGTGATACACATAAACATTTCGACAGAAAGTCGACGTTTGCAAACTTATAGGAGAGAAAACCAAACCACAGCCAGCCAGCCAGCCAGCCAGCTGTTAGCGCGCGCTGGGCGAAGTTCGCAGCTCTGTATCCTAGCAACGGTCAACTCGCCGACTGGGCGCTAGCGGCGACATGGCCTCCTGCGAAGAGGTGGGGGATTGTTCTGCGCTTTGGAAATTCTTTTCTAAAACAGACCTGTTTTATAACCCCTGCATTATGATACAAAAGTAATGATTTTCTTGTGCTTTGTATCTTCATGTTTAATCGTTGACTCTCAGTTTGCTTCTTCTACGTTGCAGTCGGCCCAAATCGCGACCTTACAGGTGTTTTCTGCGCTCCACTGCC
This sequence comes from Erpetoichthys calabaricus, assembly GCF_900747795.2. Taxonomy (NCBI): domain Eukaryota; kingdom Metazoa; phylum Chordata; class Cladistia; order Polypteriformes; family Polypteridae; genus Erpetoichthys; species Erpetoichthys calabaricus. The sequence continues at coordinate 59,317,329 of NC_041406.2, read as the reverse complement.
AATATTCAGTGGTTCTTAATTTGTATTGGAGGTACTACTTAAAAAATCAACTTACTGCGACTTTTTTTCTCCTATTAGATTATCAAAAATTACATTAAGAAGCGTGGAGTAAAGAGAGCATCAGATGTCACTGAGCTGTGCCTGGCAAACAAGTGAGTAAAGTAAATCCGATTCACAGATTTATGCATGGAACCGGGCTGGAGGGCGGGGATGTGGATAAAACTGGGATTTGAAGAGTGATTCACGTCACAAATGTTATTATTTATTGTCTCAACAACAGAATACTTTTGGCAGCTACTTTTTGTAGTTGAGATTTGCACTCTTTGTTGTGAGGTGGTGATTTTTCCAAATTTATCTGTGGGTATGTTCTGAAAGAAACATACTGATGGGTCTTGGGGACAATATTCAGAGTTGAAGCACAGCTTGTTCATTGGGAGGCCAGTTCCCTATATTGTATTTCCTAATTACTAATTTGCTAATTAGCGTGTTGGTCTTAAATACATTTCCTTGGAAAAGGTTTCCTTTTGTGAATTTATGGTGAACCAGTGATTAGCTCCGACACCTTACAGCCTCAAAGACCTGAGCTTGATTCCAGGTCAGGTCATTGTTATCATGGAGCTTTTATTATTCTTTCATATTCTGTGCCAGTTGAAGCCCATCTGCAGACATAGGCAAGGCCCATGATTGGCCATGCCAAAATAAATGGACAAACAGGGGCCTAAATTAATGGCAAACTAAACATGTGCAAGGTGCACACGAGGTAATTATTAACAATAATAATAATAAACATTGAGGCAAATATACAGTTAAAATATATGAATGTAAGAATAAATTAAAGAACAGTTATCTCTGGAATTATGTGTTATGTTATGCATTATATCACTTAACATAACACAATAATTGCAGAGCTTTTAGAACTAGCATTTAGCAAAATTTAAAGGCTCACATCTGAAATTACGTAAATGACAGTACTATGAAATACTCCTAAGCAGTTGTCCCTATTATCTTTAATTATAATATTATTGACCCGTGTCAATGATTGCAGCTATTGAATGATCAGGGATATAAGCACAATCAAACCCAGTGGCATATTCACTGTTGACTAAACATGGCCATTGAGATATTAAGTAATTAGGACATTACAGCAACTTTATTGAATGCACAATCTTTTCCTTAAAACGTTTCTGACCACTACAGAAATTGGTGATTTCTATGATGTATAAATAGCACTAATATACATATGAAGAAACACTACAGAAATTGGTGATTTCTATGATGTATAAATAGCACTAATATACATATGAAGAAAAGACTATCTACGTATCTACAGTAAATAAAAGCAGGTAGTTAATAGCCTGCATACTAACTTTGCGCATTCATTATCTAGCGTAGCAAGTTTATTTGACCTACATTTGTGCTAATAGTGATAGTGATGCCATCATGGTGTGGCAATAAAACAAACACAATTTACACAATGACAGAATGTTCATACCCCGGTGTTTAGTTCTCCTCTCTACTTCGTCCTTCTTCCATTTGAGGTACTGAGCACCTGATTGCTTTTGCATTTTCATCTTGAAACACTCCTCGACAAGTCTTCATCCCTTTGTCACTATTTCAGTTGCAATGCATTTTTTTAAATGTGTAGTGACCTTGACGCCTTGACACCTTGCCCATCCACCCACATCATTTAACATTGGTAGCACCAATGAAGGCACATGTTCTGAGAAAGCAACATTGTTTTTTGTTTTGCCTGTGTCGCCTAATGAGTTGTCTGGCACTGTCTTCATTTTCCTCCTATATCTCAAATACATGCATGTTATGTTACTTATTGTGAGTGAGTGACTATATCCTGTGATGGATGAGTGTCCCATGCAAGGTTGGTTTTAGGATTGTGTTGATTTAATCTTAACTACAGTAATGATTGTTCTGACAAATAAATCAATAACAATTACTGTATATGCATTAAATATATATATTTTTTATTTCATATAGTGGATTAATACATTTTGCTGATCTGTCAGGATTCCAGATGTTGAATTACCTCTGGCTGAATAACAATAAGGTAAAGTGAATCCAGCAAACATGCAAAAATTGTCTAACGTGGTATGTGATAAAACTCATTATATTAGTTGCTGTGATGTGTAGTGATAATGCTTTTAAAATTGCTTAATGAGGCATGGTATACTTTTGAAGAGAACATCAATACTTGGCAATCACATCTGCTTGTATATTTTACTAATTGTATTTTTAAATGGGCTTATTAAACAGGGTGTATTTCTGTGTGACTCTGTTTAAATAGTAATTTTATTCAATTCACGTTTTTTATTTACCTACAAATGTATGGAGACCTATGTTTACATTCATCCTACAGTATGTGAGCCTGATAGGCTTTTAATCCTCACAGGTGGTGCGGTGGTAGTGCTGCTGCTTTGCAGTAAGGAGACTGTGGGTTCGCTTCCTGGGTCCTCCCTGTGTGGAGAGTGCTTGGAGTAGTGAGAAAAGTGCTATAAAAATGTAAAGAATTATTTTATGAGCATTGCTCATACATAGTTCCTGGTTCGGCAGCACTTCCTGGTGTGGCAGAAGTGCTGTTCTCCAGGGCTCCAAGACTGTCCAGGGGCCTCCTGGTGGTGGCCACAGATCCCCACAGGGTTGAGCTTCCCAGCTACATCTCCGTGGCCTTGATGGAATCCAGGGGGGCTGCCCTCTTGCGCCCAGGGAAAGATAGTGCCCCTCTCCCAGTCCGTCCTTCTTCCAAGCGTCCCGGTGGGGCAGGATCCCTGGTCGTCTGCCACTATATATATATATATATATATATATATTACCAACTTTGGAAACCAGCAAAGGATGATTAGGAATTTGAAGGATGTTCAGATACATTTTTCAGTACGGTGTTTACACTGCCACCTGAGGAATGTTTTGATCTTGTATTAATACTGCAATCTGAACCAGATCAAATGTGCTAGAAGCATCTGATCAGTATCACATCTTTTGGGAATGGCCTTTTGCATCATAGTTTTCACATTTTCATATTAATTATTCATCCATCCATCCATCCATCCATTGTCTCCCGCTTATCCGAGGTCGGGTCGCGGGGGCAGCAGCTTGAGCAGAGATGCCCAGACTTCCCTCTCCCCGGCCACTTCTTCTAGCTCTTCCGGGAGAATCCCAAGGCGTTCCCAGGCCAGTCGAGAGACATAGTCCCTCCAGCGTGTCCTGGGTCTTCCCCGGGGCCTCCTCCCGGTTGGACGTGCCCGGAACACCTCACCAGGGAGGCGTCCAGGAGGCATCCTGATCAGATGCCCAAGCCACCTCATCTGACTCCTCTCGATGCGGAGGAGCAGCGGCTCTACTCTAAGCCCCTCCCGGATGACTGAGCTTCTCACCCTATCTTTAAGGGAAAGCCCAGACACCCTGCGGAGGAAACTCATTTCAGCCGCTTGTATTCGCGATCTCGTTCTTTCGGTCACTACCCATAGCTCATGACCATAGGTGAGGGTAGGAACATAGATCGACTGGTAAATTGAGAGCTTCGCCTTGCGGCTCAGCTCCTTTTTCACCACGACAGACCGATGCAATGCCCGCATTACTGCGGATGCTGCACCGATCTGCCTGTCGATCTCACGCTCCATTCTTCCCTCACTCGTGAACAAGACCCCGAGATACTTGAACTCCTCCACTTGGGGCAGGATCTCGCTACCAACCCTGTCACAACAGATTAGCTCCATATTGTGCAGCCTGCATATATATTTGTAACATTTTCTATGTCAAGAAAAACTGTTCTCTCTTGGACCCACATTCAGGTACCCAAGGGAATGGCCTTAGACAGGCGTGATGGGGCAAGATGCATTTGTTGCAAGTTCTGCAAACAGGGAAATATACTTGCAAAAAGACAAATGTAATGGTATCTTTTTATATTCTGAGGGATGGCCGGGATGCCCTCAGCCGGGAAAGACCGGGGGAGATAGCATACAAAGGATGTTATCTCCACTGGACCGCCAGATGGCGGCTCCCCTGGGATGTGGTGGCACCATGGATTCCAACAGGGTGCCATAGGAATTGGAGTTCTTCGAATTAGCTCTGTGGGTGCCACCAGGAGTGCTGTGGGGATTGGGAAGCCCTACTTCATGGGGCTCCAGCCTTACCCAGAAGGGCCAAGCCTTACAAACACCAGAAGTACTTCTGGGAACAATATAAAAGGAGCTGCCCACCATAGTTCAAGGTGCCAGGGTTGGGAGGAAGGAGACGCAGCTTGCATGAGGAGTGGAGGAGGCAGTGCCGGAGAAAGGGAGACAGAAAGAGGAAGACAAAGACACATAATTTCTGTGTGTTGCTTGTGTCTTATGTTGTGATTGCAACGTGGGAAACACTTTCTACAAGAGTTTCCCAAATTAAAACTCTTTCAATCATTTTATAATTGTGTCCAGGCCTTTTCGTCGAGTTTGGGGAGCTGGAGCGCCCCCTACAGTCCACAACATTTCTACATGATATGAAATCATCTGGCCATTATTTGGGGTGGGGGCTGCACAGTTTTTATTTTTTCCATTGTTTAGTCTTGCCTTACAGCTCTCAAGGTAAACTAATGTTGTGGTCATTATTTATGGGAATTTTGAAGTTACCTTTTATGATGTCAGTCCTTCTCACTTTGTTGTAATCAAGTGCAGTTTCAGTCAAGGTTTTTAGAAATACACAGATTGCTGTAATTTTGCTGCTTTATCAGTATAAAAGAAAAAAGGTTACATATAATTAATCTAGCAAAACCAAAGTAAAGGAAATTAATTAACTGTGTATCATTCCATACCATTTTCTACACCCACAAGGCAGAAACAATCCCCTGGATACAATGCCAGTCCATCACAGGAAAACAGTCTCTCACACATGCATAGAACACACACACACTGGGGCCAATTTAGCGTTGCTAATCCATCAAACCTGCATGTCTTTGGAAGGAAACCCATGCAGGCACAGGTAGAACATATAAACTCCACACAGGGAGGACCCGGGCCATGAACCCTAGTCTCCTTACAGAGATGCAGCAGCACTACCACTGCACCATCCTACTGTGTCATATCACTATAAACTCAAAGGAAATGCAGCATGCTGTTTCTACCCAAGCTTATATTTTTTTATTTTATATAACTGAAAGGAGAGGTCAGCTCAAGGTCATAATTTTGCAAAAACTGGTAACAAATTCTGCTACTGACAGATGTTATGTGAAATTTAAACATAGTTTAAACACAAATTTATTCAGTTCTAATAGTAATTGCACCAGATCTAGCCTAATTTGTAAAGCTGAACCATGTGTTTCTCAATTACAGTAAATACTGCTGTGGTGTTGTTTCTGGTAGCTGTCATCTTCCACCATCATGATGGCAAAGGACACAGAGAGGAAGGGAGACTAGAAAGCATTTTTTTTGTTCTTCTGTGACTGAAATACATATTTATTCTTATTTATAATTGCACAAACAGATACAGAGAGATCCATAACATAACTGCATTATCTTCCATTTTTGCATCACATTATTTCCATTTAGTAAATGAGGAATATCATAACCATATCTAGAAAAGTGCTCCTTATTCTGGCATCTTGGCAATTCACTCTCAAACCTTTAACAATGAGATATTATTGTTTGCTTTTTGAATCTCAGCCACTTAGTATTATTGAATGTGTTTCTCCAGGGAGCAAATCACCACAAAGCATTCAAACCTTTATTTAGAGAATAGCTACAGAGGACAATGTGAAAAACAAACTATCATTATGGCAAATCCCAACTGCAATAACTGGATTGGTACTAACCTACATAGTTTTTAGCATCTCAGAAGCATTATTCTTTTCTCCAGCATACAGTATATCATGCTTAGCTATACCCACAATCATCACTCAGTCACTCTGTGATTTATAGCAAGTTTAAATTTTCAAGGATGGCACAGTGTGGCAGTGGTTAAGGATACTGTCTGAGAGCACCAACAAGGTAGACTTAAAAGTTGACCAACTCACTGTTCAAGGAGTGTGTACATTCTCTAATACCCATGGAAGAATTTATGCTCAATTTGTATATGTCTATTCAGGATTGTATTCTGCTCTGTTAACTTTAAATCCTATCACTAGGAAAATATATGTAGTTGCTTAACAATAAGTAGTGAACTTGGTTTCATGTATATTAAGTAGTTTCACAGTTATTTGTAACCAAATCTGTATCTTTATAAGTATTTTGGAGTTTCAAGGGTCAGGCAGTTACTGATAAGACAATTAATGATCTGTGTAAGCAATAAAACTGATAAATGTTTGCTAACTAAGGGTCACCAGGCATGACCTAACTCTTGTTGGTGTGAAGTAAGCAGGTTTATATTAATTGATGGAATGGCAAGAGTGGGAGGAAGATTTCCAAGCTATAATATACTAGAGACTGCTTTAATTGACATTCAGAACTTAACGCTGTGGATCAGCATTAATGCTATTAAAGACCTGCTTTTGTTAAATTAAAATATTGTGGCTCATTTTCTTCCACATACCCATATGGGCGTTCTCCAAGTACTCTGGCTTAATTTCATAACCCAAAGTTTTGCATAGCCAGGTTACCTGACAATTGTAATTTGCTCAGTTTGTGTGTGAATGGCATCCCATCCAGAGTTAGCTCGTTTCTTGCACCCATTACTGCCAGGAGGACCTCTGGCTTCAAATGATACTAATTACTAAATACCTATAAGAATATGAGTTATGTTGACTATGCATAATGATAGATACAAACAAGAGAATGAAAATTAACCAACATGTCTATATTTAAAATTAGAGTTATTTAAATGCAACTAAAGCAGTAGACAATGACAGAATATGTAGCTGAAATCTATGCCCTCTAGCCCATTACAAATAGACTGACCCCAGATGTTCTCTTGGGCTGCTCTAGGCTCTTCCTTCAAGATTTAATTTGCCTGAAGAAATCCATCTATCCCTCGATCTGTTTTCAATTTTATTAAGTTATGGAGGTCCACCTATTCTGGCATCATCAAGGGAAAAGCCTGGGCTTTGTATGAGATGCCAGTTCATCATAGCCAAAAAGATACTTTATTCTGTAACATACTGTATATTCAACATTGAACTGCCCAATAATAGAAAAAGGCCTTAAGGGAACCCATCGCTTAATCAACCTTTTCATTCAACTCTTTGCATTGTTTATTTATGGATTAAATATAACTGCATTTTCATCTGCATTTAGGGCTGCATTTACTCTCTTCTTCCTGATGATTATAATATGAGATAATGATATACAGTAATCCCTCCTCCATCGCGGGGGTTGCGTTCCAGAGCCACCCGCGAAGTAGGAAAATCCGCGAAGTAGAAACCATACGTTTATATGGTTATTTTTAGAATGTCATGCTTGGGTCACAGATTTGCGCAGAAACACAGGAGGTTGTAGAGAGACAGGAACGTTATTCAAACACTGCAAACAAACATTTGTCTCTTTTTCAAAAGTTTAAACTGTGCTCCATGACATGACAGAGATGACAGTTCTGTCTCACAATTAAAAGAATGCAAACATATCTTCCTTTTCAAAGGAGTGCAAAGCAAGCAGTCAAAAAAAAAATCAATACGGCTTTTAAGTATGCGAAGCACCGCCGGTACAAAGCTGTTGAAGGCGGCAGCTCACACCCCCTCTGTCAGGAGCAGGAAGAGAGAGAGAGAGAGAGAGAGAGAGAGAGAGATAGCGAGAGACAGATAAAAAAAATCAATACGTGCCCTTTGAGCTTTTAAGTATGCGAAGCTCCGTGCAGCCTGTCCTTCAGGAAGCAGCTGCACACAGCCCCCCTGCTCACACCCCCCTACGTCAGCGCAAGAGAGAGAGAGAGAGAGAGAGAAAGTTAGCTGGATAGCTTTTCAGCCATCTGCCAATAGCGTCCCTTGTATGAAATCAACTGGGCAAACCAACTGAGGAAGCATGTACCAGAAATTAAAAGACCTATTGTCCGCAGAAACCCGCGAAGCAGCGAAAAATCCGCGATATATATTTAAATATGCTTACATATAAAATCCGCGATGGAGTGAAGCCGCGAAAGGCGAAGCGCGATATAGCGAGGGATCACTGTAATTATATTTGAGATAATAATGAGGTAATTATATATATTATACAGTATAATGTTTTTAAAAAGAGTGAACACAACCCTGAGAAGGAAATTAATTTAGATAACACACACTGCCCTGTGCTAGTGAGTGTGCCCTTCAATAGCCTTGGATCCAGTGCTGCTGGAATACATTCCAAGCACCCCACAACTCTGAATTTAATTCAGTAGGAAGAAAATGCATAATCAAAAGCTAAAAGGCAAACAGTCACTTCAGGAAAGGGAGTTCTCCTATGGCTGAAGTGGGTTAGACTGTTCTTTTCACACGCTGTGCCCCATAAGATGTTCAACTCCACATGTTGGCTTTGCAAAGTGAAAACCATTGCATAACAATTGCATATGCATTAGGCTTCATTTGGCTCCATCAATCCATATTTTAACATAATGTTCTAGTTCAGGGTTGTAAGGAGCAGGTACATAAGTGCATAAGAGTAAATGGCAGTAAGCTATAGTATTTCTTCCATTCACACTATGATTGCAGGCACCAAATTTGACCTGTTTTCCAAAGCTCCACAATGTATTCAAGTCTTAAGTTCCTTTTCAATTAAATCTATTTTAAAACCCTACAAGAAAATATTAATACTTTTTAAAATTTGTTTTGCAAATTTACTCTAAAGATTGTCATGTTTATGGAAGAATTTATTTCTGTTTAACTAGGAGGCTTTGTCCCCTGTGTGCTTCGCTTGCCAATTAAAAGAGTAAAACGTAATAATTTGAAAGTAAATTATGTTTCATGTTGCGTTATTCGTTGAGTAATACGATTTCATTCTGTTTGGCTTTGAAATTAACACGCAAATACTTTTTAAACTTAGTTTTACTGTAAAACTTCAGTAAAAACATTTTTTTTTTAATAAAAGTTTAGTGAAAATTGCATTGAATTTTGATTCTGTGTTTGGACATTCATTGTGACAACTTTTTTTCTTTCTATTAAATAAAACAACTATTTTGAATGTTTGGCTCTGAGATTTGTTAATTGTCTTTGCAAAAGCTACTTTAACAGGAAACTGTTAACATTTTAATACGAATGGCATATCAAGATCTCCTTTGTTGTTTAATGTTATCCGCGGAAGATGTACTACATTACCTTTCTTGGATACATCCTTCTTTCAACAGTAATTTATGCGATGGAAGACCAGACGGTGTTAATGGTTGTAGATATTCTTCGGGATATTGTAAGTTGATGTTTTCATCTTCAGCACGATCACCACCAACTGTTTCAGCATAGTCTATTGATACAAATTTAACCAATTTGCTGTGTAACCGATCAAAATTTTTGGCATCAATTCATTTGACTTAGTTTCTTGGTGCTAGGATTGCCCGTGTACTCATTTTTTCTGTTGATAACCCTTCCTGATGAAATTCTTCAATATGGTTTGGACATAAGTCTTCTTGAATTGGGTACTTAAAGTGAGGAAAACGTTAAAATTTATAAGAGCTGAGAGAGCAGAAACTGTCTGCCAAAAGCATTCACACGGATGAGAGGTGAGATTACCGTGTGTATTGTTGAATATGGTTGGGAGGAGGGCATGACATGCAAAAATCTCATGGGCAAATTCTCATCTCACGGGACTTGAAAAAATCTTCCAAAAAGTCTCATGTTGTCGCAGAATTTTTTTTATATAATAGAGATATCATAAAAATTAATATCATTTTTTGTAATACATGCTTATCTTGAGAACATAAGTTATTTAAAAACCAGTATGATAAGGCACATCCATGAGCAAACTACATATTCTGGCCAGAAACCTCAAAATTTAAAATCAAGATCATATAATAGAAGGATGAATAGTTTGCTAACAATTTTAATTGCAACACTGATGTTTAATACTTATTTTACAGATTAGAGATGTGAGTGGCTTGAAACACAATCACGGAATAACAGAATTGTACCTTCATGACAATCAGCTTACCAGTGTCACAGGTATAATTGGACCTCACCTTATATTTATGGAAAGGCTTTGCATTAACATTACTAATGGTACTTTTTATTAGCACCACATATACTGCCATAGTGAAAAAGTAGTAAATGATAGTGAAATAAAGCAGGAGATGGAATTAAAAAAATCAATTGTCAAAGTAACATGTAGGGTTCAAAGCCACATACAACAACAAACCAAAATAACAAAGCTAAGTATATAAAACAAAAAAATATGCTCAAGATTTTTATTTTTACTAGATAAAACTGTGAAAGATTTTTATTTTTAGATCCAGAGTCTTGGATGCCTCAAGCAGGACACTGACATCTCAAATATCACACAAGTAATGCCATGGTGGCGATGGAGCCCAACTGATAGCAATAGTATGGCTTTCTATTTGGAGAAGTAAAAACGACAGTGTTAACAATAAACAAAATGGTGGCAAAAATAAATAAATACAGTTAATATGATGTTAAAAATGTATAATAGCAAGAAATTGAAACAAAATATGGCCAATAATGACAATTATATTGATAAAAACTTTATTTTCACTATGTTAATTCCATAGGGTTCAGGAAACATTACATTTTATAACTCACTTGGTCCCTGTTCCCATGTGAAATCTACACCAAGGGGGATACCTGCAATGAGCACATTTATTTGCACAACTGTTATAGCACATTTTAAGGTAGAATTACAATGTCTGAATCTTTTTTTTCATTTACAATCTGTTGTATGTTTGCTTTCTTTATTACTTTTTTTCAGAGAACAGAACACAAACAGCTCAGTTCAGTCAAAGATACATCAGTACAGTAATACAGACATTGTGTTTTACAAAAGTGAAACTGAACACTTCACCACCTTCCCCTACCCAGTTCAGAGTGCCAGAGGTAATTTTCTTTGGGCCTGGTAGCTACTCTTCAATGTGCCTTACAGCTAGGCATCCTGAACTAGCTCAAAGATTCACTCCTCCAAACTTAATATACTGTCAAAATAAATGAATTTACTTATATGGCTGATGCCTTTATCCAAGGCCACTTAAGTAAGTGAGCCCAATGTGACAGAAGAAGCGTTACATAAAGAAAGGTATTTCACCACCTACAGTCTTGTGCCAGAAAGAGTCATGCATTGACCTATTAAGCTGCAAAGGATACGGCAAAGAACCTCCATCACTTATAGAGGCCCAAGGAAGACATCATCAAACTTTAAACATAAACAAAGATAAAGAGTGAACTCCACTACAAGAGAATTCTTCACTTCTATAATGTTCTTAATAATTATATAATTCTATAATGGGATAAAAATGGTGATAATAAAGTCCTTAAGTGCCTCTGCAAGAGTGGCAGGATTGTCCCACTTAATTAACGTACACCATACAGGATTATAAACTAACATAGGTGCAATTTCCACAGTCCTGCAATAAAACCCATGCACTGATTGTACTGCTTTTCCATGTCTGATATTATATCAAGAACTACAAATAAAATTGCTGTGTTAATTAAGATGCCCACTCATCTAGTCTTCTTGTCATGGCTGGTATTAAAAATTTGACCAACCCAGTTAACATTTCCAGCTGATGCTGAATATACAAGAACACTTTTTCAACTGAAAACCCCAGTATTGCCCCCATTTTGCACCCTGTCCTTTGACATGTCAAGAAGCATGGTGCACCTAGAACAGTTCACTGTTATGAAGCCGAGAGTCCCAAACATGCTCACTAGGGGTGAATACATCATCAAACTCTGGCTAGATGCAAGGGAAAACTTTGGTTTAGTTTTATAACAATGCTCTGATGCACAAAAGAAAATTCAGTGGAGCACAAAAGGCAAAAGGAATTACCTGTAACAATAAATGCAGTGCAATGTAGATAAAGTCCCAAAACAAAATCCAAAGCAAAGTCAAAAAGAGGAGCAAAAATCCAGAAAATCATAATAAGCACAAGGCATGACAAAAATCTCAAAAAAAACTCATGGACTCCCTAGCACATTTGAAAGAACCACCAGAAATTGTGGGAAACCCTCTGCCTTTATAGGACTGAGGTTTGTCCCTGGTAGTGGTTTAGAGACGAAATCAAAAACTATGCATAATGCATATAATTAACAAAAGTGACATTAACATAAATAACTCAAAAATGAGGAAAAAGGACCTGAAACAAGGATTTGGACCCCAGCCAAGGTAGGAACACTGGCTGAAATGCAACAACCATGAAATAACACACCCTGTTGAAATACACAAAACAGTACTTATCATAAAACACTCCTAGTTAGAACAGTTTAAGGATAGGATTAGCAAATAAACAAAAATAAAGATAAGTAAGTAAATAACAAAGAAATAATGAAAAACTATACAAACCAATATTTTTGTTTGTTGAAGTTCAGAAAAATACAAAACAATGTAAATTTTTGAAAGTGAAAACAACAGGACATTTAGATTTCAGTGTGGTCTTTGTAGCTTTTATGATTTTAGATCATTGACTATTTCAGTGTGTGTTTGCCATAAAGGCACAAGAGCCATGTAAACTGAGCGATAGCAGGGCTGTATGTTCTTGTAACATGCACTCACCACATGATCTTTCATTTTAGGAGCTCTGAACCATTTGAAATCACTGCAAGTTCTTATGCTTCACAACAACCAGTTGACAAAGCTGGAGAAAACCATTTCAGAACTCAAGGGAATGCAGTTTCTAAAGACTTTAAGTAAGATTTTTACTTTTATGTGACAACCTTCAGTGTAATATAATGAGATTTATAATTCATTTTTTAACAAAGGGGTGTTCAACTCTTATGCTGGATGGTTACAGAGGCTACAGGTGGTCTTTCCAGCCAATACATTATTTTAGTGTAAATTTTGTTTAGAATTTAATAATTTTTTAAATTAAATTAATAGATCTAGCTCTATGTCAACAGAACTTAAATATAAAACATTTTCACAACTATTTTTTATTTTGAGATTTGGAAAGACACTGCCTGCGGTGGGCTGGCGTCCTGCCCGGAGTTTATTTCCTGCCTTGCGCCCTGTGTTGGCTGGGATTGGCTCCAGCAGACCCCCATGACCCTGTAGTTAGGATATAGCGGGTTGGATAATGGATGGATGGATGGATGGATGGAAAGACACTGCTTTCATGACTTTTACTGGTCAGGACCTTTGTTAATTTTTATACCTTTTTGTTTGATTGTAATTCAGCTGCTTGTCAACATTTTAAAAGGTAAATTTGTTTTTTTCCAAGTCCAATCTATTTGTTCACAATTAGGTTATATACTAATTTGACAAATTAATTTTTTTTCTAAAGTGAAGCATTTTTGAATAAATTAAAAAAAAAACATGCCTGTTGTTGCACTTTAAAATGGAGTTAAAGGGGCATGTGTCTAAATGTGACAACAAAGCTTTAAAAATTACTGAATACATCCATTTTTATGAAGCCAAGTGTGTTATCAACTGTTGATCCAAAAATGTAAGACATTGACAAAAAAAACATAATACAGTGTAGTCAGTTTGTAATATATACGAAGTACAATGTAACTCTTGTGCAAGCTTAATCAACACGCACTATGGTGTCACGTGTTGTGAGTCTTGCTCTATAGAATATGAAAAATAAAACAACACTGAATGTAATATACAAAACATGGCCCTGCCACAATTACCTCACCCAGCGGGTTCCATGGTTCATGATTTCACTTAGGTAAAAGCATATACAGAACCACTGGGGATGGCCTTACAATGGTTTTAACACAACTTGGAGTAATTAGTACACAGCTTGCACCATCTTCCACATGGAGAAAAGAAATGATAGCACAAAGGGAGGGAGCAAACTGGGTAGAAAACATTAAACTGGGAGGCAACATGCTCATGACAGACCTGACAATGTATGAAAATGCAAGAATACATAGTTGGTTTCCTTTGCTTGATACTGACATGCATCTCAGATTGCACCGAGTCCGTAGGTGGAAGGTCCGATGCAATGCGAAAGATAACCATATATGTATGACATGCCATTTAGGAAAAATTAATCATGTGATTTGAGTGCACAGTTACTGTAAAACCACTGTGTCTCTATGTGATTCAATATGTGGGCCAGCATTGCAGACAAAAACTGACAGCTCTGCTGCTGTATAAGATTCTTGACACACATTTGTGCACTGCGCCATTTTATATATCACAGAAGACCATAAGTAATGACGAAGCAGAATTGGAGAGTCAAAAGATGGATAATATGCAAGCCTAAGCTACAGTGATGAAAACAGTTCCCCAAGAACATAGTACCAAGAAACTCTGATAAAATGTATTACTTCCAATTTACAAGCAATCCTCAGAAACATGGAAGACATGTTTTCTGAAATCCAAACTGTTGCTGCCTCAAAGTAGGAAAATTTTGGGGTTTTATTGTCAGTTTTGAATTCCTGTTATTTTAGCTCCATTTTAAAGCAATGAGCCATTCTTTAGTACAGCTAAACTATATTTGTTATGATTTCAAAATATTAAAATTAAAAGAAAACATATATCAAAATTGTAAAAAAACATAATTTTATTACAAGATGAATACTTCTATCCTGGTATCTTTGTGACTTGTAATATTTCCACATAGAAGTATTTTTAGACTATGGTTTCTGGACAGAAATTAAGAAATCACTAATCTATAACTCGCATGGTGGAGTGGTGAGTAGCGCCACTCATTTTCTCTATATAGTGTGCTGGGTTTGAATCCTGTACTCAGTCATCCTTTATTAAGTTTTAATGTTATCCATGTGTCTCCATGGGTTTGTCCTACATCCACAAATATGTTTAGGTTAGGTTAACCAGGTTAGGCTGTTTGAGTGTTGGGGTGTGTTTGAGTACAACATTAGAATAATCTAGATGAGAACAGGCCATTCAACCCAACAAAGATCACCAGTCCTGTCCACTTAATTCTTCCAAAATAACAAAGTTAGCTTTGAAGATTGAGTAGGTCCTTACAATAGGCTGGAGATGTGCCCAGGACTATTTTGCTGTGATAGGCTCCAAACCAGATGACCCTTAATTGCTTTAGGGAAGTTTGAGAATATTATGTTACTGCTCTATAGCTCATTGATTAGTATGGTTGCCTCACAGCTCTAGGGATTTGGTTTCAATTATGCCAGTTACACTTTGCATATCCTCTTAATGCTTGAAAGATAGTTTGCTTTTCATTTTCCTAAACATCCCTAATGTGTATGGATTAGGTTAACTGGAGATTCTATATTGGCCAGGTGTAAAGGTGTGTGATAGTGTCGTGTGATGGACTGGTATCTAGTCTAGTACTGATTCCTGCCTCATTGTCAGGATTGCAGCAACAAGACACCCTGTGATGTAACAAGTGGGATTAGAAACTGAATGGTTCAGCTGATCTATTGCTATACCTTTGGTCAATAACATTGTTCAGAGGATTGTGAAGAGCACTGGAAGAACTGAATAAAAACATAACTATACATTGAGTTGTGAAGCTTAACGTTTGTATACAAAGTAAGCTGCTATTCTAAATATATGACTGTTGGGATGGTCTTTCATCGAGTCTTCTTTAGAAATGTATCTTATACCCAGGGTCTTCCTGGAGCACAGAAATGCATATTAGATATTTTTACTCTAAAAGATCCATCCATCTATCCATTCCTGATAAAAAGAACTTGAGTCTCTAAAGGCTATAGTTTATGCTGGGCCTTATCAAGTGCGAGACAGGCACCAAAATAATTGGAGGTACCAGTGGTTTGTAGGGCACATTCATGAATACAGCCATAGGTGCTCATAACGGTGCAATTTAGAATTGCCAGTCAATATAAGGGAGATGGGAGTAACCTGGAGAAAAAACTCAGGAAAATGTGCAAAGTCCACACAGAAAGTAACTCGGCTACCATTCAAACCCATGATTCTAAAAGTGTGAATTAGCAGCACGCTTCATTGGACAATTGTTATACATGATGGCATTATTAAATTAATAGCCATTCCCACACACCTTAATGATGTATATTTTTCAAATAAAGTTTTCTACATTATTTTTTAATAAAACAACTCAAAAATGCATGATTATTCTGTGTTAGATAACATATCAGTTTATGTCTTCAGTCTTCAGCTAATGAAGTGACAGGGGCATTCAGCTTATCAGCACTCACAAATAAACCATGAACACAATGCAAAATCCAGGTGTCTCTCCACTCCCAGAATAATACTAAGGATGATAGGTATCTGAGAAAAGGGTGTTTTATTTTATTTGTTTATTAAAACACACAAAAGATTGAAAAAAACTAACTGAACTGAGTACTAACTGAACAAAAACCTGCTGCCCCCTGGCCTTTCCCAACAGTATCACTTCCCTGCCTAACTGCTGACATGGCTCACCCACTTGCCCACCTTCTGAGTACCATGTCAAGCATGTCCTTATCACCTCTTATGTTTCGGTCTTTTACTCATGACCCTGATCACACTTCTTCTCAACTGTCTTATCATGTTATTAGATCACTTGTGAGATGTACCATCTAACCTCTTAGTTTTTTGTCTTAATGGGGGTTTGGAAGAAATGTCAAAAACAGCTTTACAACCTCTAACCTGCATTGTACCCCATGTATTCAATCATAGATACCTCTAATGACAGGCTGCTTGTTAACTGAAGCCATCTTTACTTATACCCCTTTACTTTAACCCACTTTACCACTAATAAGAGGCTTCTTGAAAGCGTCCCCTTGAGTTAGACAAGGAGTGACCAATCTAGCATCTCGGCTTGGTAACAGCAATCAGATAGAGACACTGATTTAAGCTTTCACTTAAAAAATTAATTTATTTACATCAATAACCAATAGCAGCAAATATAAGCAATGCCAAAAATTATACAACCTGGGTGGGTTTCTGTAGTCTTCACTCACTACCAAATGACAGTTCCCATGTGGCTTCTTTAGTTTAGGTGCAACTTATATATCCTTATTTGAAGCATGAAAATAAAAAGACTGTTGGAGACAGAGGTCCTTTTCAAGTGTCCAGCAGCTAAACAGATATAAAGCTCCATTAAAGTGTCCATATAATCTACAGAAAAGCTGTTTGCAAGAATCTAATATTGCCACTGAGCGGAGCTCTTTACAAAAGTGTCAGAAAAGCAGCAGCTAAACAGAGCTTTTCTAAAAAGAGTCTAATACACAGTAGTGACTCTCTCTCGCCCCACTTCCTTGTTTCAGCTAGAAATGAAGCTTACATTTTTACAGTTTCTGAAAACACAGAAATGTAACTAAATCATTATCATAAAGTCAAGGTTATATTCCCATGGAAATTGAAAGCTGCAAACAGACTGACTTCACAAAACATTCTAAGGATCTATTTCACTTTCTATCTAAGCAAAACCCTCTGAATCCTGCTTTACCTTTCAACTTTCATAGAATACACTGTACTTCTGTTCAGCATGACAAGACAGACATTCATTCTAAGGCCTCTTACCTGAAATCTATATAGATGGAGTGGTGGCTCTGAGGCTAGGGATCTGCACTGGCAATTGGAAGGTTGCTGGTTCGAATCCCATAAATGCCAAAAGGGACTCTGCTCTGTTGGGCCCTTGAGCAAGGCCCTTAACCTGCAATTGCTGAGCACTTTGAGTAGTGTGAAAAGCGCTATATAAATGCAAAGAATTATTATTATTATTAAATCTGTCAGATGAAAATGTTAAAGTATCTCCTGTGCAGTACTGCAGGGGTTCCCAAACTTTTGGACATCAAGTACCACCTGAGGTTAAGTGAGTTGCGTTGCGTACCACCCGAAATTTTAACAAAAAAATTAAAAAGCAAGTACTGCAATGAATGATTAATTCTTAATTAGGTAATATACAGCAAATTCACGACACTGACTACAATATTGAATGAATTTATGTTAGTACAACTGTGTAGTGATGCAGTTACCGAAGACGAAATGGTATCGGCTTTGTGCTTAGATCTAGTGACTACGATGCGATACAGCGGCAGTGCACGTATAACAACAAACGCGAGCAGTTTCTGTGAGGCAGAGTTACCAAAGAATAAATAGTGTCGGTGTTGTGCTTTCATCTAGTGACCAAAAGCTCAAACAGTGAAGAAGTAGAAGTTGACTTCCGCAAAACGGAATTATGGTAGCATTAAATGAACTAAATACTGATTCGAATAATAGGTTTTATTTATTCAGATGACGAAATTTCACACCACACTAAATTTGGGAATTCACGTATTATTGTATTTAAACAGTTTCATTGGTTTTTGCTCACAACAGGCTTGTCATAAAGGGTTGTGCACAGATAAATTAAATTTCAGGGACCGTGATGCACACCACCTGAAAAGGCTCCGCGTACCACAGTTTGGGAACCGCTGCAGTACTCCACCAATAAGTATTCAACTCTTACTTTGGACTTGAATGAACTCTGACTTTACGTATGTACCTCTCAACTTTTAGCTACTTTTGAGCAAAGTACTAGAATAATTTGCAGAGTTGGGGTGGCCTGTTTTAGCTGCAGAAATGCCAGAACAGAATTCTCTGTGGAGCATCTAATCCTTTGAATCCCATGTAGCCGGACTTTCCAAGCAGCCTCATGGCTACCGATTGTAAATCGAAAACACAGTGCAGCTCCTCCCAGTTCAAAATTTGTACTGCCACATAACAAGCTAAAGGATAATAACTGACATTCTGTCAGTCCTAAACTTTAGAAGGGTTAATCTTTCCTGGCTAGAAACCGTGTTCTGCAACATTTCATCCATGATATCGGTTGGCTCCTTGCCAAATGCCTAATGTCTCTCTATCTACTTCCAAAGCTTACAGCACATCGACATTATTTATTGTCTCCAAACAGTGAATTTCTTACACTGGCATTTAATTTTGTATTTAAATTGCTAATTGGAGTTACCCTTTCTCACTCTGAGAGAAGAGGACAATGGTTTGCTGATTGGACAAAATCTTCACAACATACATTAAGCAATAACAAGTAAAGCCGTGCCCACAGAAGTTAATTGCCTTTGAACAGTGTAACAGATTACAGTATGTAGATTGTTACTGGGTCAGTACAAGTAATGTTTCAGATACAGATTGACAAGAGAATCCTGACAGCTCCTACATTAAGGACTTGAATTTGCTTCTGAGATTCTGTCTCATGTTGGCAGTTTGGCTGTATCTTGTATATCCATTATGAGAGATGGCGAAATTCAATATTCTGTTTGGAGCTGTGGAAATGCTTTGCTATTCAGGGAGTGATAGAGCGGTCGGATCACTACAGGCTTTGCAGACATAGTGGAATATAGAGGTTTTTTTTTCTTTTAAGTTTGCATTTTGAGATCCAGTGGATCATGCAGAATATAGCAAAATGGCTTCAGACTTTAAAGGATAGAATAATTAGTATTCATCTTAAAAAAATTAATAACTGATAAGGTTTTGATGTTATACAGAATTCTTTATACATCTCTATAAAGCAGGATTTTAATTCAGGGCTTTCAAGAGCTTTCACTTCAGGAGAGAAAAACTTTGGAGCGTGCTTTTAAAAACACAGTAATCACTTTTGGTAAACTTCATACTAAGAAGAGTTTTAATAGTAAACAACAAAAACCAAATAATTAGTTATTGTTATAAATGTTCTCCTTCATCTCACTTTTACACTATTAGAGTACTTCTGTTATCACTGTTGAGGTTTAAAACGTTTACATTTCCAATATTGGAGATACAAATTTACTTTGGAGGAAGCTGGCACAATAGAAAAGTGATTAACACTGCCATCTAACTGTTCTAGATCTCGGCTTTGTTCACAGCCTGTCACATTTCTTGATAAAATCTACAAAACCATTTATTTGACATGTTTAAAAGAAAGATGAATGGGGCAGCCTTGGTGCAAGGCAGGAACCACCTGAATTCTAGATACCAGTCAACCCCAAGGTGGACTCACGCTCATTTTCACCAAGCCAGTTCAAAGGAACCAGTTAATCTAACCTGCATGTATTTGTGATGCCAGAGAAATCCTGAACTAATACCCACACAGGCAGCATGAAAACTCAAGACGATTACTCTATTGGAGCCGTAATCGTGCTGTGCTAACCTTTGCCACTTTGGTTCGAACATTTAAAAAAAAAAAAAGAAAGGCGAATGAATCAGTAAGTCACCATTGCAATTATATCATGTTTTCCAATAAATGTAAGCTGTAACTTATCATTAGAAAGTGTGCGCAAAAGTATAAAACATTCTTTCTTTAGTGACCAACTCCAATTCTAGAGGGCTGCAGTGGCTGTAAGTTTTCCTTCTTTCACTATCTTAAATCAGTGACCAATTTCTGTTGTTAATTGATTTCCTTTCCCTTCATTTCAACTGCTGTGTTTTTTGTTTTTGTTTTTTTTAAGACTTAGTCTTTCTTTTGTCCTTAAATGGCAGCCAAACAGAAGTGGGCCAAAAGATGACCACCTAAACTGGGTTCTCAAATTCCAACCAATTTCACTCCAATCAATTTCTTGATTAGGAGGCAATTCTTGTTGTTAATTAAGCCTGTTATTTAATTCCTGAGCTGCCTGACATTTTCAAACATTCATCTTTCTTTATTTTCAAATACTGCATGATGGACACAAGTTAGCTGATAATGTGTTGGCTTCTTCTGTATGTCATTATTGTTTGGCTGCTAATTAACAAAACAAGAAACAAGAGTCTTAAATATCAATTCAATTAAAATTAAGGCAGTGTTATTTAATAGCAAAAGCAGGTCACTAATTAAGAAAATGTTTATGAAGTAAACCTGCAGCCACGGGAATTAGACACCCCTGCTTTAGATATTCTTTATATATTATTTCCTTTACGTCAATATCATCACATTCTTTCCATATATATTATGCATTGGAAAGTGAAAATAAAAACTGACACTTGAAAATGGCCAATATACAGTATTGTCAAAACATGGCGCATCATGAGGAAGCTACGTATTTCAAATCAGAAATCAACCAAACTAATGTCTGATTTTGTCTCTGTGCACGCACAGCACACAAGTATAAATTTCATGATGTCATTGACCAGTGATGCACTGATACAAAAATGAATTGACATAACTACTATAAATTGGCTTTTTGTCCTAGCAGATGCCTGAATACCACAAACACCATTTCATATCTCCAGATAAACATTTGTTGTACAAAGACCTCTTCTTGTACTGACTATATCTCAGGGCATCGATTTTCTAATCCAATTAGACATCCTGGGTTCAGGACTGTGAGAGCTGGAGCCTGTGTTGGCAGCTTTGGACTCATGGTGGGGACCTACCCTGAATCCATCGTATGACACACTTCTACAGTACACATCCCACTGGGCCATCCTAGAATTAACAGCTATCTCTAGGTAATGGGAAGTACCTGGATAATGTGTGAGCTCCACACAGATGGTGGCCCACATGTGATTTTAAACCTAGGCCTCTGGATATGTGAAGCAGCAGTACTAACCCTCTGCCACCTCCTACTATAAATGATAAACTGAATCTTTTCAGCTAGTAGATCTCAGTGAAACCCAAAAGATTAACCCAATACAGGATGTCAGTGCATTACTGTACATTCACATCAGGTACATTTAGATTCACCAACTAAACCAACATGACTTTAGGACATGGAAAGAAAAGCGGACTGCCTGGGAAAAGAACCCAATTTTGACATGGGAAGAATGTGCTAAAATGAATCAGACTGCACCTGCTCAGGATATGAACTGGTCTCCTGGAGATAGTAAAACAAATATTTCAAAAAGTTGAGGAACAAAGGACAAACGTAACACAATACACTGAGTAGACATGTGTATATTGTTGCTGAGAGAGACACGAGGGCAAACAAAAATCTAAAAAACAATAACTCGTGCATTTGTAAGATTTCTTCCTTAATTATTTTGCATCTTCTGCTAACATACTGTTTAAAATCTGTTGTTTAACATGCACATCATTTTACCCATGCAATACAGCGTGCTTTGTTTTTTTGGTTTGCAGGTCTTACACTACTCTGTATTTAAAGGTAAAACCACATCTGCCCTGAAACTAAGAGAACATGTTTTCCTGGGTTAGCCATTTTGTGCAGTCAGTTACTCATAAGCCATTCAGCTTTACGATAACAAGACAGGATTAGTTTGTTCAGTTGTTAGTCTGGTGTGCTGGCAATGTGTGTTAAAATTATGCAATACATCAATTTAGAAACCATGTCATGCTGTTCCAGATTTATCTTGCAATGACATTTTTCCAAAACAGATACTGGTAATTTACGGTTCTTGGCTTGTATTTCTACAGGTTTATTTTTGAATCCCTTGGCTCAAGAGTCACCATATCGCCTTTATGTAATTCATCATCTGCCATTACTGAAGATGCTTGACAAAAAAGGTTGCAAGTATTTTATATACTGTATTTAGTATAACATTGTATATAAACTGTGTCCATTGAAGTATGTCAGTTTGACTCCCAATGAGCCTGTGTAGGGAAAAAACTGATTTTGAAAATAATGGAGGAACAGACAGGCAAGAGAAGATCACCAATAGAGAGAAACACAAAACTGAAGGAGCATTCATTGAACAAGGAGATTCATTTCAGCTAAGGGAGCTAATGTAGTGAACAATGATTCCAAAGAAACTTTCTAAAAAATGCTAACATATACTACTGAATGAAGAATATGTCAATGTCAGTTTATTTATATAGCACATTTAAGACAACATAGGAATGCTATGGCCAAAGTGCTTTACAATAATAGAAGAAAAAACATACAATTAACATAAATAACATAAATAGAAATAAAATAAATGAACATACATAAAATAAATAATAAATAGAAGTAAAGTTACATAATCTCAACGAGGAAACCATCCGTATTACTGAAGGTCACGGAATGCAAGTGAATAGAAATGAGTCTTTACTCTTGTTTTGAACAGTTCAATTGTAGACGACTCCTTTATGTAATGAGGTAAAGCGTTCCACAGGCGAGGCGCAGCAGCTGCAAAAGCCCTGTCCCCCTTAGTTTTACACTTGGTACGAGGGACAACAAGAGACAACTGACCAGAAGATCTAAGCACTCTAGATGGCTGGTGTAAAGCACACAATTCAGATAAATAGGCAGGAGCAAGCCCATGTAAAGATTTAAAAACTAGCAACAAGATTTTAAAATCAATTCGAAAACTAACAGGCAGCCAGTGCAAAGACTTTCTTGCCCCAACCAGAAAGCGAGCGGCAGCATTCTGGACCAACTGTAACCTGCGTATCAGGGATTTGCTAATCCCAGAATACAGCGAGTTGCAGTAATCAAGGTGAGAAAAGATAACAGCATGAGTAGCTTTTTCAAGATCCATAGAAGATAAAAAAGGCTTGATCTTACCTAATAGGCGAAGCTGGCACATATGACACATATTTGTACGATTCTAAAATTCTATTCTATTTTCTAAAAACTTAGCTAGATAAATATTACAAAAAAAGAAAAATTGCAAAGTAGGGGAGAAACAGAGCAAAAAAATTTTTAAAAAATTTAAAAAATCATATTTATATAGAGGGCGGCACGGTGGCGCAGTGGTAGCACTGCTGCCTCTCAGTTAGGAGACCCGGGTTCGCTTCCCGGGTCCTCCCTGCGTGGAGTTTGCATGTTCTCCCCGTGTCTGCGTGGGTTTCCTCCGGGTGCTCTGGTTTCCTCCCACAGTCCAAAGACATGCAGGTTAGGTGGATTGGCAATCCTAATTATTGGCCCTAGTGTGTGCTTGGTGTGTGTGTGTGTCCTGCGGTGGGTTGGCACCCTGCCCAGGATTGGTTCCCTGCCTTGTGCCCTGTGTTGGCTGGGATTGGCTCCAGCAGACCCCCGTGACCCTGTGTTCGGATTCAGCGGGTTGGAAAATGGATGGATATTTATATAGAATAACACACAATCCACCTGCCCGAGATCTGCTGTTCAGGGAGTCATAAACACATTAAAGCTTGCAATGGACCCATATGTCCACAGTAATTTCTCTTAGACTATCAGGCACATTTTAACAGAGTCCAGCGGTATTGTCAGTATACAATGTAACATCTGGGTTATCAAAACATTTAAGGCACTGGATGACAAGATTGCAGAAATCACTTCTGATATCTGAAAAATCATTCAGCAGTCCATCCATTTCCTTTAGTTCCTTTAAATACACATTTGTGGGAGACATTTGGAGCCAATCACGGCAGCATCATTCAAAAGCGAGAAGGCAAATGTGGACAAGTTGAGAGTCCACCACAGACCATAATTTCACACAAACCCACACTGACTCATACCAGACCAGTTAGATTAACTCTCATGTCTTTCGAATGAATGACAAAATGTAACAACCTGTGCAAGCCAAAGGAAGAATGTACAAAATAGGAATCAATGTTTGGCTCCCACAAGACAATGGTATTTTCTTCAAAAAAACATAATCTACAAAATGTATTTTGCTTGAGTTTGAAGTAAATTTATATTTACAGAATAACACATAAACAATGCATATTCACCACCTAGTTCATGCATTTTAAGTTTACAGATACAGTATGAGGATATAATGTAACACAATTTTGAATTAAACTGTTAATGTGTGTATACATTGCTTAAGTATCTTGGCCTTATAAACAGACCTGCTATGGACTAATGTCCCCATCCAGTGCCAGTACTTTCACAGATTGTGACTCAATATGACCTTTTTCAGGCAAAGGAATAAATTCGAATTGAATGATTGAGAGCATATCCTCAACAGCTTTTGGAAGTTAATTTTTATACATGCTTTATTAGAAAAATCAAAAGCTTAAAGTGCAACTTATTACAGTAATGGAAATCATGGCCAGTCACAGTCTTGCAGTATTACCTGCAATATTCAGCACAAATAATACAGAAAGCCTTGCAAGGCTTTAAATTTGTGAAAAGCTATACCTACTTTCTAGCTACAATACTGAAGATGGATGGTCATACCACACTTTTTCCTCAGAAAAGCCATAGGGGATAACTTGTTGGTTCAAAACGGGTGTTATCCGACCCTAGACTGAGCTAGCTCTAATTCATTTCCTCCAACACCCGAGATATTTCTAGATCCTTGGACATATAATATATATGTCTGGAGACAACCAATAGTGAACTTTGCTCAAAATTGGATGGGAACCATGAGACGGCTCACTGAGTGTCACATTCCTAAACCAATCCAATGCTTCATGAAGGCAGCACTCAAAGTAGGGTTGATAATTTTGAACTACAAAAATCAGATGTGCTCTTGTTAACCTGGTCAGACAGACAGCAGGCTTGTGTTTATGATAAACTTCCAAAGTCAAAATGTCTCTTAAATACCCCACTAGTCATATAAACGTGTGTCGAACGTGCATAGAGCACGTTGCACTTCTTAAAAATAAACATAACCTGTTTCAATAGAAAAATCTTTCTGTGACATCAGTTTAAAAATTGGCATTTCAAGGCATCAGAGGATGAATGGTAAATAGTGGATGATACATTGTTGCAGGTGCTGTGTGTGCTCTCTGTTGTTCAGCATTACAACAACAGCGTTGTAGCTTCAAAGAACTGGCAGCTATATTCATGAAAATATTAACTGCAAAATATGCATTTGAAGTAAACAGTCTGTCACACTCCATCCAAAGGACTGCCTATAAAAGGGGTGACTTACAGATTTCAGCACTCAAAACACCCAAATCAACAAATTTGCCTAACAACACCAGCAGATACACAGATAAGGCTGCACAACATCTACCTTCTGACTGCACACTTGAACAAATAAATAAATGTAACATTACTGTCTAATTGGAAATGCAAACATGCCATAATTAAATAGCTGCAGCGTTTAAACTCTAAGTATAATGCTTATATAAACTCTGTTTGCTGTTGTTATGTCATATAATGATGCAGCAGTTAAAATGACAGAAACATGCAGTAGCAGACAAAGGCACTTCTCCAACGTGTGGAGCCCAGTACAGTCGATGTGGTGGTCAATGTGTGTTTGTGTCTGCTGTCACAGTACTCATTACAACATGCACATTAATCATTAAGTTTCAGTTACCTTGTGCTATTGAGCTCCTGAATGGATAACAATAGTTTTTACTTCTCTGTGTCAAATCTTTTCTTCTCTCCCCAAAGCCCTTAAGCAGCAGTTTAAAATGCACAGACTGGAGCAATCAGATTTCGCTACTCTTCATTGCACACTTTTTAATGGGTTGTGCCCTGATGTGTATTCTCATTTCAGACTAGATCCTTGGCGCCTGTCCCTTTTTTTAAAGATTTATAGCACGCCTCTGCTAGTGTGTAATGTCGAGTTCAGAAAGTGTCCCACAAATATTTGAAACAAAAACTAAATCAACAAATGGATAAACAGACAAAATAAAATTACTCTTTAATGGAGTATTGTTTACTTAGTTGATTTATGTGTAGCAATGCTTAACAAAAAGGGGACTGTCATTGCATAAGGAAATGATGTCATTTATTTGTACAGTTTTAACAGTTGACCTGTATCTGTTCTAACTAGTTTGATACTAATACCAATGTGAAGCAATTTCAATTTACAGAGATTAAACAAGAAGAAAAAGATGCAGCATTTAGTAAATACAGTCCTGAGCGTTTCAGAATTCTGCAGTCAATAGCTTTTGGGAAACGTGTGGAGTCTGTGGTGCCAAACAGCCAGTCCAGAGCTCTCATCCAGCATGGTGAGTAATAACTGCCATTTTGTCTTTTTATGAGGCCTTCACCAATGCAGGGATTTTGTTTATTTTATCTATACTTTACATCTTCCTATTTTAAATACTTTTCCTGTAAAAGAATATGGAACAGAAGTACATTTGAACCATTAATATACTATAGAATACTCAACAAACTCAAAGCAGTTTACCTGTGTTGAAAAACACAAACACCATGCAATGTGCAAACCATATACTTTGCTTATGTAGAGAAATTTTTAATTAGGCTGTTAAGGCTCTGAGGTAATTGTAAGTAAATGGTAAGATATATAAAGGTAAAGACAGTAGGAAATAAAGATGAAGAAATGAAAACTCCTATGTAAACAGATCCAGAGAAAGTAAAACTGACAAGTCAAATAAGAGGCTATCTTTGCTGGCCACCCAGGTCGTCTCGGCCTCTTCCAGAGTGCACTGCAATGATGGCTTAACAATTTTCACTTAATGAGAATTCTGAAACTAATTTTACTACTGTCCATTCTGAGGTCCATTTCCAGGACACAAAATGATAACTTACTCACCGAGCTCCTCATTCTCTAGGTCCCTCTGACAGTCAGCTTTGGTGGGAACAGTGACCTTATTCTTATCCCAGGTCAGAGTTGCACCAAGCTTAATCAGCACCTGTAGTCTTGCTTGGTTTGTGATAGCGACACCAGCACTATGAAGGCATGAATGCTGAAATGAGGTGACTTGAAAAACACTACTTTAAATGAGCTGATGATTTTAGAGACATTTGTTTCTGGAACAACACCGAGCATTCATTCACAATCAAAACTAAAGACAGCCAATCAATTGTTAAAGTTAGATGAACATGCATCTACTGTATAATATTATGTTTATTTCATGTTTTAAACAACTGCATTTACTGTCAAGTATTTGCCTTGATCCTTTCCCCTTTCAATTTAGCAATGTCTCTTTTATAAAAATTACGAATAAAAGATATACCAAGTAGAGCACATAGCCAGTAAAGGCTTATATTTGGCTGCAGCATTGTTCTTGAATCATTTCAATCCACTGCTACAACAATCTTACTACAAAATAAAGTTGTGCCTAATGTCTTCACCTAGCTTTCCTTACTACAACATCCATACATTTAAATGAAGCTTCTGGTTTTCCGAAATGAAAATCCAGGCATTTACTCACCTCTGTTAGGTTTCTTATAGCCCACTCCACTCCTTTGCATAGTACTTCCCGTGGTATCTTACCAGCATGTACTGCTGCATTAAAATGGTAGGCTCACGCACCAACAATGTGATGAGTGAACATCTGCACTGTAAAGTTAACATTAGTCCAGAGACAAACTGGCCAGCTTGGGGTGATCACGCTGTTATCCAACCACTGATCCTGCTCTTCTGTTCGGCTATAAAGCTCCTTCTGCTTTCCTTTGTGTCATTAACATGTCCAACTGTGTGTAAATATGCTAAAGCTGTGCATAGAACTCAAAAACTTGATCTTGTATTTATTTAAGGGGTCATTTAACTAAGACTCAGATCCAGAACCAGTATTGTTATTCTGTAATGGTAATCCTCAGCTAATAACACCATAAAGTAAAATGTCTGTCTTGACAAACAGAGCTTTCTCAGTTGGGTTCCTATCATGTGTTGATCATCAATGAATTCAATGAAAATGGTCAATAGACAACATGCCTTCCTGCATATCTAATGCAAAGTACATCATCAAAGTAAGGGCCGGCATAATACAAGGATATATCAGTGTATATTTATTTAAAAAAAAGTGTTCATTTTAATAACTTTTTTCTCCAGGTGATAATGCCACAGGAAGACACCAGACTTGGTAAGTAAAGTACTTGAGCCAATGGGAGCCTCCAGAAAATTAAGGAAGATAAATTGGCACTATTAGTAACACATGGTGTGGAGTTTGTTCTTTTGATAGCAACCAGGGTCCGTTTGTCCTTCCATTAAATTAAGAGCAGCACTAAGGCCAGGGCTATCGCTGATGCAAAGTGTACCGTGTGTCATACTGGTGCCCCCGGGCCAGGCGATATCTCACATTTTCTGCCTAGCTAGGTGGCGGCATCTGTGCCAGAATTACTGGATACAGAAAACACAGTACTGAACGAGAAGAAAAGAAGAAATAAATAAATAAAAGACTCTCTGCAGTTGTTTTCAGACATTTTTCATAGAGAAGAGGCTTTACGTATTCATTTATAAACTATTAGCAACACTGGTACACTTCACAAAAGGGATCTCTGACAGGGTGCCTATTAAAACAGGGCAAATTAAAGAACAAATAATATGAACTGAAATTTAATAATGTGCATGCAAGGATATGTAACATCAGAGTAAACAAAGTTGAAAAGCAAATGCTGAAACAGAACATTAGTTGGATGTTTTCCATGTAATAAATTATAAAATTCTTTGTGGGGTTATTTTGGGGGAGTTGGTGGATTACAGACACGGTAAACACATTGCTATTGTATTTCTTTATTCAGCTCATTATTAAGGGGAAGAAATGGCACTTTGATTACAAGAAAAATGAAAAGATCTTTAATGCAATTTTCTACTGTGGACTGGAACACCGTGGCGACTTCCAAACAAACGTTGGAGGGGGAGACGTCTGAAACTCCACATCGAGTGATTATCCAATTCAGATGACTCCTTGCATGTCCATCCGACTTCATGGGAATACCTTTCCCACCTTAGAATTCTGTTGTCAAACAAAGATCCGCATGTATTGGTTTCTTAGAATCCAAACAGGTTTCATTTATGTTAAGTGCTAATTTATCGGCTATACAGTAAATTCCTGTAAAATTAAAGTGTGATTGATATGCTTTGTAACCAATGCTGGGTGTAATGCATTAAAAGTAATGTGTGTTACGTAGTCTGATTACTTTTGAAAAGTAACAAGTAATGTAACACAGAACTTATTTTATTGAAGTGAAAACACTTGTGTTACTTTAAAATGTTATGATGTCACTACAGAAGCTAAATCGCAACATTATTTTGCATAAAGACATTGCATTCTGATGTCACTGTAACATTGTGCACGTGAGCCCCGGCCACCTACTGACAGCGGACCAGAAGGTTAAGCAAGTGTGTCGTGTGCGCAAATATGGGAAGGGAACTGAACAGAAGTATACATTTAATCCTGCATGTCCCGTTTAGTGAACCGGGGAT
Source organism: Erpetoichthys calabaricus (assembly GCF_900747795.2). Taxonomy (NCBI): domain Eukaryota; kingdom Metazoa; phylum Chordata; class Cladistia; order Polypteriformes; family Polypteridae; genus Erpetoichthys; species Erpetoichthys calabaricus. The sequence goes on along the minus strand of NC_041406.2, from coordinate 59,287,522 downwards.
TATCACAGCAGCACTGGGTGTAAGGCAAAAAGCAAACATGGTGAACGTTATGGCGGTGCTTTGCAGTATTCGATCGCACACTGTATTATCGTAGTATTTCCCTCTACTTACCCTTTACCTGTTTTCTTCAAGGGTATGGTGTACTCATCAAGTTCGTTACCGGGTTGGCCTACCGTTGCACTTTAAGATTAACACACACATACATAGCTATACACATACACACAGACCCTAACCACAACAGTACCCCATGAATGACACACACACGCTGATTAACCTTTAGCACTTTAAACCACACAAGTGCCTTAGGAATAACACAGCCTGTCACTCTCTCAGCACTTAAAAAGACTTACTATCGGTACAAACAACATACAATGTTTTAAAGTTATCTCAGACCTAAATATTACTTTTGGTCTACAAGAATACATTTAAACATACAAAGGCTCAGCACTCTTGACTATAGGCCATTTATCAGCCAAGAATGCCTTACTTTACGTCCTGTCCCTACTATTGAGTGGAGCTCTCACCCTCAGCCTTAATAAACCTCGCAGCACAGAGGTAATGGCAAACCTCCGGCCGGACCAGGTGCTCAAAGAAATCAAACTTATTACTTCAATTGCTCAAGACATAAAGACAAAGCATAGAAAGTTAAAAGCAGCATGGTATTTATTACAAGAATAATAATAATACCAGTGGAACAAAGAATAATAGAAAATAGGACTGATAGTAAAGTCTGGATATTTATAGTCTTTAGAAAAAGCTCACGAAAAAGTAAAGATGACAAGGTTGAATGTCACAGGTGGCTTGTGATCTAGCACTCGTAGTTGTTCATGATGCTTTTCTGATGACCAGATGGAAACAGCCGCACGTTGCCGTTGCTCTGTTCTCTGCTAACGACTTCATTTCTTCTTCTTCCTCCCTCCTTTCTCACTATATCGCTCCTCAGACAAGGCACATTTATTCTAAAATTCTACTGAGGGGGTTTTGCAAGATGTGATTGTTAGATATTTTGATTGGCTGGCTGTCAATATGATGAATGAAGTCACTGTCCATTTTCCAAAACAATAAAACTTTTTTGTGTTCTCGGAGGCATCGCTATGTATTCCTTTCCTGGCTGTAAAATAATTAGATGTTCATCCTTTCTCAGGTTATAAAGTAACTAGCGACCTGGCGCGCGCTACGCTGCGCGTTGGATGACCACAGTTGAAGGACTCCCTGTTTAAACGTGGCTGCCAGTCGTGAACTGGCTCCTTCATCGCACCGCATTTGATTTTTGCATGGGAAACAAAATTTCAAAACAAAACCCATGATTCACGAAGTGTGGGACGCAGACTAATCAGAAGGGGTTTCAGTTGCCTTTCGTTGTGCGACAGAGACGCGTCGTTGAGCTAATCTGTGTGAATGCTGACTGTTCGTTTCTTGCGAGCGACTGGCACGCCTTTGCCTCTTTGCTTCGTGATGACGCTGTAATGTGTCCTCTCTCACAGCAGCAGGTTCAGTTGCCTTTCGTTTCGGCATTGTTCCGTAAGGTCTCCTCCGTACAAGTGTACATGGGTATCTGAAGACAGAAAGGCATAGTGGGCCGGAAGGGAGAAAATAGAAAATCGTGGCTTGAAACACACGAATTGGTGACCAGGGGAACCATCCGACTCAGCCGCGGGGCTTGAAATACTCACGTGCACAAAGGGGAAAGAACGGAGGGGGGTAAGCAGGAATTCTGAGAGGGGAAGGACTGGGGCTTTTCTACGGGGGCGGCTATACAGCCAAAAGGAACCCGGACACGGACGCCGTGCTGGGCTTTTATTATATAGATTGATAACCTGAGCCACCAGCATGTCTTCCTTTCTTTGTTGGAACACATGTTTTAAAAGTGAGATATAACTGGGAAGACCACCTGCTTTGATTTGTCCTGAATGTAATTCATCTGTTGTCTTGTCTTGAACAAATTATAATGGAAATATAAACCAAAATGTACAGATTTTGTACCACACACCCAAGCAGAAGAGTGTGCTGCATGCAATCCAGTAAGAGATACCTCTAAATAAAGTATCAGTTTAGTTTTAATCCAGTTATTTGCATTAGATATTTTAAAACATTGTTGTCAGGTGGCGCAGCTGGCAGTGTTGCCAAAGGGGATGTAAAAAGGGGACGGGTGTTATTTACTTCACAGCACACGAAGGACTAAATGTCCTAATAAAACACAAGACAATAGTCACATGTGGCCGAGTCTCTGCTCTGTTTGGATTCAGAAATAAATGTTGGCCAGTCAAATGTGCACTTTTTCATACAAAAAAAAAAAAAAGGAACACAGAAGTAACACACTGTTTATTACACATTACACTTTGCTCCATAATGTATTTACCTGCTTTTTTTTTAGTAAGTATTGAGTAAGTTACTTTCAAAAGTAATGTTCCCCAACACTGACCATAAGCAAGTATAGTGTAAATAAAATTCAAAGTGATTCTACCATTATTACACACTCTTATCAGACCTCAAACCCAGGATTAAGCAATTCCTTAAACGTCACTCTTACTGTCACTTGAAATTTCAGCATTAAAAGTACAAACCTTCAGACATTTCTGAGATTGTAGCTTCAGTTTTTTACTTTTTATTTCCATGACGTAAAAGCTGACCCGGGCCTTCATCTTACTTTATGCTTAAGCGTCTTCCCCTTGTCTACATTAAGGTGGATACCTAGCAAAAGACATACCATTTTTAATAACTTTGCAATTATTGAATTATGACATAAATGTCAACAGTTACAAAGCAGTTAATTTATGTTAAATATAAAGTATGGTTAATGAAAACCTTGCTCTGCTGTACTAAATAATATAAAATGCACAACTGTAATTATGCTTGTCTAAAAAAACAATAAAACTTTTTTTTTGGATAACAATTTACTGAAAATGAATATCTTTATCTTCTAAGCTAATTTATAGCTGTCAAAACTAATCTTAGCTACTTACATTTATTGGTGCAATTTTCTCAGTCAAAGCCACCCTGAAATGTTCACAGAGAAATCAGTTCAAAATTAAATACTACATGTCAAACTCCAAAATACCACGGAGAGTGGGACGCAGGCACAGGGTCTCAAACTTAGAAACAGTTTTGATACTTCAGATAAACAAAGAACCCATAACTAATATTTTAAAATATTTCCAATTTAAAAGCACACTTGTACAATTTGATATAGAATTTCAGGTTAATACACTGCTGCCGGACTTCTCAGTTGGTGTCCACATTGTGCTCAGTGCTGCCTGAACAGGCTCTGGTGTCCCGCCACACTGAAATGGACAAGCAGGTTAGATGTTAATTGTAATAATTACACTTAGGAAAAAGAGTATGTAACATTTTCAATAACCATTTTGTTAATAGGAAGGTGACTGCAAAAGTCAAGTTTTGTTAGAATTGCATCCTAATGCACTTGTATGACCGATTCAGGTTTTGCTCCCGGATTTCTTTCCCTTTATTTCGCTGCATTGATTTTTAAACTCTGCTTTGGTCCCATCAGAACATAAAACCTTCTTCTAGCCGACTTCAGCGTCTCCCATGGCCCTTCTGGCAAACTCTGGCTAAGATGTCGTGTCTCTGCAACTGATGAGGTGTCTGAGCAGTTGTTGTGTCCACAGTCTCTACAATCGCATCCACTGAGACTTGTATTTCCTTCAGGGGTCTCTTTCTGGCCTCCCTCATTAATCTTCTCCTTGTACAATCACTCAGTTTTTGTGGATGTGCTGCTCTATGCAAATGTACAGCTGTGCCATGATCTTTCCATTTCTTAAGGGTTCATTCAACTAAACTACAAGGGATATTCCATAACTTGGATATTCTCATCTTCCTCCCTGACCCGTACTTTATAATCACCATTTCACAAAGTTTGTCTTCAATGCGTATGTGAGGCAATGATACCAATTCACCACAAGAAGGAGATGCAAGTACAGTAATACTAAATCAATTGATGTGTCTTCACTACAGACTGGTGATCTCCAGTTTGGTAATTCTGCGACTTCTAAATACTGATGATTTAAAGGGGGTGACTGCTTATATTATGTGATCAATAATTTTTTGCAGAAATTCGTTTGCACTTTGATATTAAAGAGTGTATTTCTGCTGATGTGTCAAAAAAAAAAATCCAATGCGATTCAATGTGTTATAACAATAAAATGTGAAAACATCCAAGGGGTGATTATGTTTTACAGCAGGGGTAGGCAACGTCAGTCATGGAGGGCTGCAGTGGCTTCAAGTTTTCATTCCAAACCAATTGCTTAATTAGAAAGCAAACTTGCCTTATTGAACTTTACAGCTTGTTAGTCTGCAATGTTAGGTTGTTATATCATAGATTTTTTTACCTTTCCAAGGATATCATCTGAATGATTTGAAGATTTTTCGTCTGTCACATTTTTCTCTTAAGTGTTTTATTTAACCAAAGAATGCTTGATGAAGCCACAGAGGTGTAAATGGAAACAAGTTCGATGGGGACCTGCTGGCTCCTTTGTCATTTGCATCTTATTGCTAATAAGGAGCTATTAAAAACAGTGAATGCAGCTCTTTAAGACTGAAATAAGCAATTAAGGGTGGGGAACCTTAACAAGCGAGACCACTAAAATGAGGCATCAAAAAATTCACTTGAGCAGTAAGTGCTTCATCAGTAATAATTGACTTCTCATTAAGAAACAGTGTTGGAATAAAAACCTGCAGCCCTCGAGGGCCGACATTGCCTACCCCAGCTTTATAGGCATTGTATTTAGTGTTATTAAGCCAATCTGTGACACCGATGGTGATTAGACTATTTTACATTTCAAAAGCAATGTTTCTTTTTGGCTTTAAAAACAAACCACTTCATCAAAACTCTCTTGTGAACAAAATATTTATTAATATTTGGGAAAGATACATAACTTAAAAGCTGTGGTTGCGCGGTGCCGGTGTTTTCTACATCTACTCCCGTTCAGCGGTGATTACACAACTTGGCCTGCTGCTGTTCAGTTCATGTGCAGGCTCAGTCTGCCAGGCTAATCTTTCTGACAGCCTGCTGGTAGCCAGAATAAACAGGAATGTCCAGCTCGGCTGTCGTCACACAGCAGGTGCTGTGGCTTTGCTGGGCACACGTTAGGTCGCTGATATAAGAAGAGCTGGACTTTGGCCAAACCTCTGAGGACCGTTTCATTCTTCACATGTCTGTACACTTTCAGAAGCTACAGAGTTTTTCTCTTCCTGCACTTCTGGCACCTTCTCTTCTGTCTTAGATGTTTCAGTTGATTCTTGAGTCACTGTGCCACATACTGAGACTTCCTCTGTAAATGAAAGAGTAAACAATGCTGAAATGCTCTGCAGTTGCACCGTATGTTTATGAAATTGAATCTAATAAGAGGCAAAGCACTCGCCAAGTCATTTACAGAGTTGTCAGAATGCTTTTGTACTGTACAGAAAACATTTCTGGGCAGATTCTCTAACTTTACAGCCATATTAATGAACACTGACCTTTTTTTGGAATATGTTTCTCCTCTTTTTCCTTTAGCTTAGCTCCTTCCTTTTCCTGCTTTTCTATTTGTTCTTTTAGTTGTTTGCAAAATTTTTTATGTGTAAACCAGTGCTGCTTCTGACATGATTGGCCACAATATATTACCTACAAATAAAAAATATGCATATTTAGGAGTCATTTCCAATCTGTATATTAATGAATTTACTCAACTGAGGAGTCTATGTATGAAATAAATGACTGAAAACAATTTTCTAGTAGAGGAAAATAGAAACATCATTCATGCCTTCAACATCAAATTCCAATATCGCACAGTATTTCTCTTTAATTATATCATAAATGTATTTTGATCCTACCGCTTTACAAGATGAACATCGTTTGTCCGCTCCCTTTTCACCACAAGTGGTACAGAACTCAGCATCAATGAAGCCAACCTGGCCAGTGATAGCTTGAGTGAGCACAGACAAAGCAGTTGGGTCACTACCCTGAGAAAGAAACACAATGGGAAGCCATCTTAAAGCACAGGATTTTACATGAAATAGACATTTTCCTTATTAACTGCATACTTCTCTAATTTCTCTTCTGATTATCATGGTGAGAGTTACAGTGATTATGGCCTTATCTGGGCCTTAACTATTCAGGAACAGAGACTCCATTTTAAGGTCCTCTCAGATTGTTGCCCTCTACACCCTTCATGGAAAATGAGTTTTGCAACACTTCATAGGAATCCCTGTTGACTGCTCACTTTCATAATCTTATCACCATCCAAAAGTCACAACCATATGCAAAGAGGACAAGAATGAAAACTTCACTTGAGAACTCTGATTCTCCTTCACCACCACCATGCACTGTAGCCAACACTCAACTACAGCTGCTGCATCATGTGGGGCAACAACTCACCAATCAGGTGCAGAACGCAAGCTACTGTGTTCTGAGAGGTGATTATGATCGGACATTTAGAAACGTTTAGAGTCATACTGAATGAGTGCACTGGAGAGCTCTATGATTCAACCTGTTCAGCATCTGTTTAGTTTAGCCATTGGTCTTCTCATGACTTGAATACTGCAACTCCTTACTGGCATGAGTGCCTACAGTACGTGCTAGCCAGCTACTGCAGACGGTTCAATAACCAGCGCATGTCACTTCCCCTTTCAGGTCAATCAACTGACTCCCTCTAGCAACATACATTAAGTAGTCAATGGATCAGCGTATACACACACACACATACATACATATATGCAGACACTCATTTTCGCCCACTCAGGACTGCTAGTGACCGAGTGTCTGATGATACCACCTCTGTGTGGCATCAAATCTCAACTCAGACTCTTCATGTGTAGCTCTGAGCTGGTGTAACAAACTGCTGACTCACTCAATGTGTCCAATATCTTCCTGTCCATGAAAGTCACCAGAAAAAATAGAAACAAGATAGACCATGGGTGGCATCCTTCATACTCTTGAAACAGATCTGACTGAACACCAAGAATATAAAGACATCATTCAGACTGCAAATGCAAGGAACAAATGACAGAACAGTAGATTACATCTTATACTGTTGCTGCATCGGGATATACAGATATAAAAAGGTACAGTAAACCCTCATTTATCACAATTAATCCGTTCCAGACTCTACCGCGATAAATGAATTTCCGCGAAGTAGGATTCTTTATTTATAAATCGAATATTTTCGCAGTTACAGTATAGAAAACCTGTTTACGACCTTCTAAATACGTTTTTTTTTTTAAACATTATTAGAGCCCCCTAGACATGAAATAACACCCTTTAGTCAAAAGTTTAAACTGTGCTCCATGACAAGACAGAGATGACAGTTCTGTCTCACAATTAAAACAATGCAAACATATCTTCCTCTTCAAAGGAGTGCGCATCAGGAGCAGAGAAGGACAGACAGAGAGAAAGAAAAGCAAACAATCAAAAATCAATAGGTGCTGTTCGGGCTTTCAAGTATGCGAAGCACCGCGTGGGAAGCATATCGTATATCATTGAGGAGTTTTATTTAATACGTAATACGCGTTCTGGTTGGGTAGCTTCTCAGCCATCTGCCAATAGCGTCCCTTGTATGAAATCAACTGGGCAAACCAACTGAGGAAGCATGTACCAGAAATTAAAAGACCCATTGTCCGCAGAAATCTGCAAACCAGCAAAAAATCCATGATATATATTTAGATATGCTTACATTTAAAATCCGCGATGGAGTGAAGCCACGAAAGTCAAAGCGCGATATAACGAGGGATCACTGTATATGGAAGATTAGCAAGCTCCTACAAACCTTCAAATACCCTGGCAAGAACAAAGAGTTGTCTCACAGCTCCATGGCTACAGTATTGTTTCTCTTGAACTTAGGGTTCTTCTGATGGCCCGTGTGCCTTTTGCAGCACACCAGAATGGGCTTTCCATGGGAGGCCAAGACGTCCGATTTCTTGATTTAATGGAACAACTCTGGGCCTCCTTCTTGTAGACTGTGACTGCCCCTGCATGCAGACACAAGGGTACTCTCCACACATCACTGAAAAGTCACGTCCCTCCCACAACACTGCAAATGGTGACCTTGACTGTGTAAATGGCCCACCGTTGTGTTTTCTGATGCAGGAGAGATCCTTTAAGATTTTTCCCTCCTTGTTTAAGTTGCTGGTGATTATTAATATGGTCCTAGGGCTTCTGCTATGTCAGGTTGAATCAGCGTTCAGTTAAAACTTTCTAGATTGTATGGTGCGACATTAAAGAGTCTTTTCCTGTTGATCAGTTTCAAATACGCCAAATTAAATTTACTGTGATTCAATGTTTTATAAAAATAAAATGTGAAAACTTCAGAGTCGGTGAATACTTTTTATAGGTATTGTATAAGGTCGTTCACTAACACATACTCACCGTCTGAAGCCAAGCATTTTTCTTATGTGGAAACTATTGGATTATACACTTTGATAAAGCATCGGCTAAGCAAAAAAATGTAAAAGCCAATGAGTCTGCACACAGCTGGAGAAGTGGAACACATCCATTAGAAGCAAATTTCAGTCATTCCAACAAGGAGGACATTGCTGTTAACAATGTCAAAAGCACCAGTGAGGTCAATGAGAAAAAGCAAATACTGTAGTCATCCAGAGTCAGCATATGTGGAGGTTATAACAATGTAAAGGTGAATCCATTCAAAGCTTTGATAGGGTCAGAAACTAAAATGAAAAGACTCCCACAGTGACATTACTAATTTATTCTACTCACCCAGCAACACTGCAATGCCTTTCTTTTGTGCAGCAATTTCAAAAGTTCTAAAATGATCCTAATGGATTTTTCATTTGTTTTCTACATTAGCAACTTTAATATTAGAACTCTCTTACAGCTTATTGGATTTCATTAACAAATGTTCCATTTCCATTGTTGAAACCCAAATCCTAGGGGTGCAAAAACTAGAAACCGTCTCCCTTGTTCTTTGAAGATGTTTCTAATTGGTAATGGTTTTGACGCTAGTTTAGATATCTTCACCGGCTTCAAAACAGTCCCCAGACTAGTGTTTGCTCAATTATGCTGTTCTCTTTTCTAAGCCGCTTTATATAATATGTGCTACCTTAGTGTTGCTGTGTTTTATGTTAGAACCACTAGTAGGAAATTCTCTCAGGCGGTGCCCCTCTTGGTTGTGAGTGCTCATGTGAGCTTCTGGATTTAGCATCTAGTCGACCTTATGGAGAACATCTCCCTCTCTTGTGACTAATTAACTTTTGACTGTGTGGGGGTCTTTTTGTTCCCTGCAGCATAGGAGAAACTGTACATTTGCCTATTCTGCTATACTCTCTAATGGAACACAAGAGCTATTAAAAGGCAGATTTTTAACAGTGGTGCAGAAATCCAGCTTTACCTTCCGCCAACCTCATTCCAAAATAAATGACTGAACCTCAGTTCTTACAACATCAGGATCAGACTGTACTTCATCTGATAACAAAAGTGTAAATCACAGTTAAACTGACATCTTTGCAGAGATCTCTTTAAGACCAGAAGGTGCCAAATGGACACCCAAGTCCGAACACAGATCTATAATTCAAAGAGTGACAAGGACAAAATAACCTGTCTACGAGCAGGCACTGGTTCTGTAACTGGAAGTTATACTTTCCTTCCAAAACTAACTGCACTCATCTGTCCTGCCTCTTTGAAAGCTGAGGACCTCTCTCTGAAACAAAAAGGCTGATGAGACATTCACTCTTCAGGGAACGGAAAGCAGACAATCACTTCTCCTTGTGGACCTGAAAGCTAAGATCCACTGTGCTAAGCCAAGCCCTGTACCTCTAACTGAACCCATTCTAGAAGCAGCCATTACATCAAGAAAGGCACTTCAGCATCTAAACTTTTCTGCCAGAAAGTGTAATGCTTTTCCCTATGAAGTTGCAGAGGACACAGGAAAAAGCTTAACTGACAGCACACCATGAACAAAGGAGCACGTCACAAAGAGAAAAAGTGCACTCCAACGCAAGAAGAATCCTTCACTTGAACCCGGAGCAACAACAACAAACAGCTTCACATAACATCAGACACCATTCTTAAAGACCCAATATGGTAAAACTGTTTATCTGTGCCAGGATAAATTAGAACTGTAAATGGACACTAAACAGCCAGCCTCTTCTATGTTACATGTTTGTCTGTCTTGTATATCAACAAAAATATGTAGTTATCATTATTTCTTTAACCCTTGTGTTTATCAATAAATTGTACTTGGTTTCTTAAAATGAGTGTGGGGCAGCACGGTAGCGCAGTGGGTAGCGCTGCTGCCTCGCAGTTAGGAGACCCGGGTTCGCTTCCCGGGTCCTCCCTGTGTGGAGTTTGCATGTTCTCCCTGTGTCTGCGTGGGTTTCCTCCAGGTGCTCCGGTTTCCTCCCACAGTCCAAAGACATGCAGGTTAGGTGCATTGGTGATTCTAAATTGTCCACAGTGCGCGCCCTGCGGTGGGCTGGCGCCCTGCCCGGGGTTTTGTTTCCTGCCTTGTGCCCTGTGTTGGCTGGGACTGGCTCCAGCAGACCCCTGTGACCCATGTAGTTAAGATATAGCGGGTTGGATAATGGATGGATGGAGAATGAGTGTGCTTTGGTCACCTTGGTATACAGTAAGTCTAACAGCCGGAGACCGCCTCCTATAGAGAAAGGTAGAGAAAATAAAGTAGGAGACTTAACAAATCATTTAATTCATTATTGGCATTGCTGAAGGCAAAACTGATAAATCCTAATCCCATTCCTACAGAAGCGGATTCTTTCCATTTCAGCCTCACTGCAACTACTGTCAGTCTCACTCCCATAAATTTACTCTCCATAAGCCCACAGCTTTGACTCCGTGCAGCTCATTTCCCACACAATATGGACAGTCTGTGCCATCTCATCTGTCACAGAAGTTAGGTAGACTCCTACAGTGCAATATTGAAAATGTTTACCAAAGAAGTCTGTTTCTAGGTATTGACCACACTGTTCACATTGATAACAAACATAACTGCCAAGGCTAACTAAGCAAATTCTTTTTCTAATTGCAGCAGATCCATGTCTCGCAGACCGTGTGACAAAGAACACCCAATACAATGTGGCAAGGTGCTATAGAAAAATTGCACAATATTTAAAGAAAAAGCCCAAACCACACACATTTAGGGAAGACTACACTATTATTAACATCAATAGCTCTTCACAAACGTCCAATTGTTGATAAAGCATTCAATAGAAAAAATAAAAAATAAACAGTCTTTGCGTGTAGAAAAGCTATTTGTTTTAGAGTCCGAGAATGCTTTACATTTGTGCAATCTTCTTTCTGCCATTGAGATGTGATATGGTTGTATTCTCAGTAAACATATGGTTGTGATTTAGACTCTGGGGTCTTCCAATAAGCCACAATGCAATTGTGGGTTTAAAGCAGAACACTCTAAAAAGAAAGGAAATTAGAACAGAAAAGGCTGATTAAGTGTTTCCGTGTACAGAGACAAACTCTCTGAGGATGTTTCCCTCACAAATTTGAGCAAATAATCTTGGATATTTTTAGGAACATGTTTAATAATACTTGCTCCCAAGTTAAACCTGAACTTAAAATCAGATTGGTCATGAACAACCTTTCTAGTGGGATTCATTACATGGCACTGCATTTTAAGGGACAAGGGGGATCACACACAGTTAGGAACCATGGGAAAAATCATGAATGTGCTGTACATTGACAATTTCACCACTTCTACTTACCTGCATGTGTTAAGGAGCGGCAAAAAAAGAGACTTCATGGAGAAAAAAAAGACAAAGTCATATGATGAATGTACAAACGTCACCTGGTAACCCATTATTGTCAGATGCCATGCTTATATACTTATACATTTCTCTTATGAAACTAATTCTCTGAATTAATTCTCATTCACAGAATGAAACCAGTTCTGAAGATTTCTGCTCACACTCTCTAGAAACCTCCTCAATCCTACCTTACACACCACAAAGTAAAAGATAAAAAAAAGATTGATGTTCAATATCTAATGAACGTATCTATTAAAAAGAACTGCTGGCCAAAGAAAGATCATTAATTTTAACACTAGTAGACGTGACTGTGAAGTTCACAGGAAGCCCATTCCACAGCTTGAGAGCGAGAACTGAGAAACACCAACTAGCATTAGCACATTTAGAGAGGAGTCAGAAGGAGACTTGAAAGGACAGATACCAGAGGAAAGAGGTTCCCAGAAGCAGAGCAATGCAGGAGCCTTTATGTAAAGACAAGATTTTGAACAGAATCCTTGTAAGTGAAAGTGCTTGGAAAGAGAGAAGCAAAGAATTGTGGTAAAACAAGGGACACTTACCTTAGCAGCGACATTCATGTCTCAGGTGAATGAAGTCAGTAGACAAATTGGGAGAGCATGGGGGGGGTCATGAGGTTGCTTGAAAGGGGGGGTGTGGTGCTCCCGATATCTTTACAAAAGGACGGAGGTCCATATCTTTAGAGTCCTGTTGTTTCTTGTTTTGCTATATGGTTGTGAGACATGGATGCAATCCAGTGACCTGAGATGAAGACTGGACTCCTTTGGTACTCTGTCTCTTCAGAGAATCCTTGGGTACCACTGGTTTGACTTTGTGTCAAATGAGCGGTTGGTCACAGATTCCCAAATGAGGCACATTACCTGCATTGTGAGGGAGTGTCAGTTACAGCACTACAGCCATGTGGCGCGATTCCCAGAGGGTGATCCAGCTCACAGGATCCTCATTGTTGAAGACCCGAGCAGCTGGGCCTGACCAAGAGGACACCCACGTAACACCTGGCTGCAGAAGATACATGGTCATTTCTGTGGGGTGGGACTGGACCAGGTATCTGCCTGGGAGTTTTTATCGACCAGAATCCCAAGCTGTTTTGTTATGTGGTGTGTGCAACAATGCTCTACACTAGTGTGTGCTGCCTAAACTGACCTGACCTGAGGGGACAGGAGTATAGGATGTGCAGAAGTCAGACAGCATCTGTTGGGTCACCTACCCAGAGAGCTGCAGTAGTGCAGCCCAGTGGAAAAACAGCTTGTAGAAGAGGTCGAGTGGCACAGGTGGTGAGGAATGGTCAAATTTTGTAAATGTTGTGCAAGAAGAAACTATGGGATTAAGTCACTGAGGAAATGGATCAACTGAATGAAAGGAAATCATCTAAGGTCATACTAATATTCCTGACGGTATCAGGAGGTGAGAATGCTTTTCATTAAATTGTGGAATCAACTGGAGACTTGATTTAAAGAACATATATGAACGAAAAAGCCGTGGGTAAAGATGGTGCCTGCTAAATAAAGAAAAATGATAAGACCTAATGAACCTTGAAACTACAGAGTGTATGCCAGGAAGGAATCAAGCCGAAATCCAGGAGAATGAAATGGCAATGCTACCTTCTATACCAGTAAGTTCCCCAACTCTTCCATTTCAAATTCAAAACATGAACCAATGTGCATATTTATGTAATACAGTATGTTTCAGTTAGCAGGATAATTCACATTGCCTAGCAGAAAAATGAAATGTCCACCCAGTTACAGACAAAAAGACCAAGGAATTCTCTGTATGATGGCCTTTTTATAAAATACATTGTTTGCTTAATTTTAATTTACTATGTAAATGTAATGTAATTTACTATTATGTGGATATTTGCTTTGTTTATCTACACAGTTTCTAAACTGCTTTAAATGTGGTGCACCACAGTGGTATTTGCTGGAAATGAAGAAGAAGGTGTGGCCTTTAGTTTTCCTGCTACTTTAATAATAATACATTTTATTTATATAGCGCCTTTCCCATGCTCAAGGCACTTAAAATAATAATTCTTTGTATTTATATAGCACTTTTCTCACTACTCAAAGCGCTCAGCAATTGCAGGTTAAGGGCCTTGCTCAAGGGCCCAACAGAGCAGAGTCTCTATTGGCATTTACGGGATTTGAACCTGCAACCTTCCAGTTGCCAGTGCAGATCCCTAGCCTCAGAGCTTTGATCACAAGTTTCCCATTTCTGAAAGTCAACATAAATAATATCATATGCACTTCTCGGATCATATACTGTACTTCAGGTTGTTTCCACAGCGAAATCATACATGATCTCCCTCCTCAAAAGGAGACAGTATAGATTTGAGATATAGAAGTAAATCTGGAGTAACCAAAAGCAGGGCACCAGTCTTAATCAAGTTTAAAAGTAAGAAGTAATGATTCATTCAACCTGTCTTCTTCCCAAAACAAGTCTTCAAATGCAGTGCAGAGGCTCTGCAGCCTGAATTGACATACTGTACTGTATATGCCTGCAAATCATATAATCAGCATAGCATTGGAGTTGAAATCCATGATCTCTGACTACATGACCATTGAAGAAAAATGCATGGAGCAAACAAAATGGTTTCAAAGGTTCAGCTTTTAAACACAGCACATGCAGCTTTATAAGGAGTGGACTAAAATGGCCAGAAAGAGAGACAGAGAGAGAGAAACATTAATTTAAATCAGTAAAACAGCAGTGGACCAACAAAGGACAGTATAAGAAAAACTGACAGTACATCTTATCACGTGTTCATTTAGAATGAAAACTAGGGGGCTCCGCCCCCTGCTCGCTTCGCTCGCCAACCCCTGGTGTTGGGAATGACAAAGAGCGTGATGTATGAATGAGATATAGAATAGTGTGACGGTGTAGATGATGCAAATAGAAAGCAAACAATAAAGTGTGTGGCACAGTGTAAAGGTTTATTTGAAAATTTCTTTGTACACGCCGTTTAAGTGTAAAAGGTAATTCCAGCTCAGAACTTGTAAGGTCATTTAAGATGGTTATTGTTGTGATCAGAGTCAAGTTTGTCAGAGCTTAGAAAGAGTTGTGTCTCTCCAGGAAGTAATGGAATGACTTGGGTATTAATGTTTTCCATATTAATATTTTTTGGACATAATATAGTGCGTTGTGTTAAAAGGGGCATTTGGTCTAATGAGATTGCTGTTCGAAATGTCTCTGTAACTAAGTTGTCGCAGATAAAGGCTTGAGGAATTGTAATAATATGTGCCTGAAGTCCAGCTGTATTGGTGAGTGTACCATCTCTCAGTTGTAATAAGCAATTGTTATGATCTGGTTCTGGACATCGTATCTTTTTTACTAACTGTATCTTTTGAAAGCAATGCCAATTGTCTGCGTATTTTAAGGTGCACTGAACAATAGCCGAGTGCATGGCATCTGGAAGAATAGCTAATCACTGTCTTAAATCTCCTCCTCATAAAAGTACCTTTCCTTCAAATCGAATATTATTATTCATAAACGTTTGTAGAAGTTTATGAATGGTGTTGAGTAAGTGACTTCATGCCATTGAACATTCATCAATAAACAACATTTTTTCAAGACGGATGTCACGTGCAGTGCCACCGTTAATGTTCATAGTGGATACCGATTTGTAGGATCTAATGTAGTTGATAAAGATTTCACTTTCAGGTACATCGTCAGTTATAAGCCTCTGTAGATATTCAGTATATGAATGTAAAGAAGGCAGTCTAATTTGACCCTTTTGACAACAACGTGTAAATGTATAACTTGTATTTCCAGTTGTTTCTTCAGGGAAGTGAACTGAATGACAATGATTGCAAATGACATTCATTAATCCGAATGAATTTTAGTGGTGTATGTTTTTCTTGTGCCGTTTGAGAGGCGCGTTGTTGCATGTGTAGTATTTGGGACGTGTTGTTTTGGAGCTGTAATCGATTTGCCTGTGCTGTGTGAGAAGCCCGTTGTAGCCTTCACTGCCATTAACGTATGTCTGAGACGGGAGGTGTTTCGTTTTGAATCCGTGCCTGTTGCGATGCAGCACTTTGATTGATAGTTTGCGTCATGTGGATCTAGGATGTAGATTTGTGCATATTTGCGTTGTTGATTTGTTTCAGGGTGCACTGTTCCAATGCGATGCAGTATTTGAGCACATATGCGAAAGTAGTATGGGCCATTGCCTTTTGGTGGCCTGATATTTACTCCGGTATATGCAAAAGCAAATGAACCATTGTAGGATCTAATGCAGTTCATAAAGTTTTTACTTTTAGGTACATCGTTAGTTAGAAGCTTTAGTTGAGCTTTGCGTTTTTGGAGTCGAGACATTTTTTCTTTTAGAAATATGGATAAGTAATAAGGAGAATTGCACTCACTGTTAATATGGAGCCTTTTCTGCGGTTGAACGGTTAATAGTGCCTTATTGTAATGAGATCCACCTATGCTGCATAGCCGTCTATTTTGTTGTTTCTTTCGTGTTCGTGTGTTTGTTCCTGTTATCCTTTCCTTTTCGTTTTGTACCCGTGACCGTGTATTCATGACTTGTTTCTTTCTCAGCATGCGAAATATGGATAAGTAATAAGAAGGATCGCAGTCACTGTTAATATGTTTCTTTTTCTGCAGTTGAACGGTTAATAGTGCTTTATTGTAAGGAGATCCACCTATGCTGACACCTATGCTGTCTAGTGTGAAGGTGTTGATGTTGACTTTAGAATATGTGGCTTTGGGTGTCACTTCTTATGGATGTGTGTGTGTGTGGGGGGAGGGGGGGGGGGGGTTGAGGATTGTTGTCGCGCGAGCGTCTTCTTTCTTTTTGTGTTCCTGTGTCTTGTTGAATCCCCCTCTTTGTGTGTGTCCCGTCCCTTGCTTGTAGGGTCTGTGGGGTGGTTTTGTGTTCTTTTTTTGTGTTCCATGGGCTTGTTGAATCCCCCTCTTGGTGTGTGTCCCGTCCAGTGCCTGTAGGGGGGGGGGTGCCTTGCTGTTGTGCGCGAGCCTCTTTTTTTTTTTCTTGGGTCTAGTTTCGTGTGCAATGTGTTTCGTGCTTTGCTTGCGTTTGAATACTTTTTTATGTGCCGTTTCCTTTTTTCGGTGCTCTTTGCGCCTCATTTCTCAATTTTTCCTGTGCTCACTCCTTTTTTCTGTGGTCTTGTACGCCTCTCGCGGCCCCTCATCCGCCTCTCTCGCCCTCTTCTATCCGCCTTTCTCGGCTCCTCAGCCGACCCTCGCGGACTCTTTTTGCGCCTGCGCAGTACGTCTTTTTGCAGCTACGGCCCATTGCCGGATGTGCCTGCGTCCATCATCCGGTTTAGCATTCTCGGTTAGTAATATGGATATGAAGTGGGTTAAGAAACCCCACTGGTGAAAGTTAAGTGAAGCACTGCAGTTATATATATATCTGAAAGTAAGATGAATAGTATAGCAGGCAGCCACAGGAGTATAACTTTTAATTGAAACATGTTAAGAAATTAAGGACACATTAGTTAATCTGAATAAAAACTATGAAAGCAAACATAACAACAAAGAATTCAGTCACAAAATTGCATAACATTCTGAAACACGCTTAACTAAATTCAAGGTAACGAGAAGCAGATTATTGGTTTGGTCTGTGTGGCAACTGTGCTACCTACTATTCCAGAGTACTTCCCCTTTTGAAAATATAGTGGCATGCAAAAGTATTCAATTCCCTTGAAAGTCATCATGATTTTCTGCATGGCAAAAGATTTGCACACACACATTTATCCATTCAGTATTTTTAATGTGAGCTCATGATGTAACAATACATTTCCAAAGTCAAAATAAACCTGTAGATATTTAACTGAAGAAGAAAGACAAATGTTAGTGTTTGCATAAGTATTCAAGCCTACACATTAATACTTTGGTGAGAACCCTTTTGAAATTGTGGACCCATGCAACTTCACTCCTGTTCCAGCTGAAGAGCATTGCAGACTTCCGATACTGACGACACCTTGCTCTAATGTTTAGTTTTGAGGGATGGCCTTATCAGTAAGAGTCAGGATGCTATGATGAACCTTTCACTTTCTGATGATGGATCGAACAGAGCTTAACAGGACATTCAACTCAACTCAACTTTTATTGTCATTTATCCACGTACATAGTAAATGATTGAACAAAATTTTGTTCATTACAGTCCTTGGTGCATAGGTGAAACAATTTAACATACAACA
Organism: Erpetoichthys calabaricus; assembly: GCF_900747795.2. Taxonomy (NCBI): domain Eukaryota; kingdom Metazoa; phylum Chordata; class Cladistia; order Polypteriformes; family Polypteridae; genus Erpetoichthys; species Erpetoichthys calabaricus. The sequence goes on along the minus strand of NC_041406.2, from coordinate 59,269,625 downwards.
TAAAATTACCAAAACCATTGAAACAGTACAATGTAACAAAACAAATGATGTAGGACTATACAGCTCGAACAAAGCTCAATATCCATAGTAAAGTGCCAAGTGTAACGTGACAGTACATAATTGGGGGAATGTTATAGGGATATGGTACTAGTTGGCATGTAAGAGTTCAGAAGTCTGACAGCTTGGGGATGAAGCTGTTACGGGACCTGGCTGTGCTGGTTCTAATGTTGTGGTATCTTCTACTTTTTTGTATGAAAAAAAAAGTTTGTTTTAGTTATGTGTTCAACAATTCCTGCCTCGCATTTCCTGTCATCCTATATTTACACAAATCATTGTAGACACAGAACACATATGAAATGTATGTATTCCACATAATGATATATTATTTCTCTACACAATTCCAGACACCTCATTCCCAGATAAACAGACTTCAGCTGTGAGAATTTTGTGTCCAACTTCAGCTGCCCCGGTGGGGGATAGGTGAGCAAACTGTCTGCTGCCAGTGCTGATTGACATACTCGCAAAACAAACGCACTGATGAGGAGGTGCGAGGGAATTTAAGGTGGCCTGGCATTACGAATATTTTTACAGGCCTCAGGGATTCGAGTGGTAATAACAGCTAACAGCAATGTCTCAAAGGAAGATGATGTAATATTAGCAAAGTAAGGATATAAAATAGCAAGAATCTCAGCCACTCATTGAAGACTTGCCTATGGATGGGTGGAACAAATCCCCTGCTGTCTGTGCCTAGGATCATGCCTCCAACTCCACTGCAAAACTGGCACCTGATTGTCCAAGACCCCACTGAAACATTATAAAACAACTGTGCTGTCCTATAGGCTTCCTCAGTTGTTTGTTTATAGGAGTAAATGCAGCATTTAAAAGCAAGGTAAACACATTCTTCCTTCTGCATCATAATTAACTGGTATTAATACTTTCATCATGATTACTGGGAGGGATATATTGTCTCAAGTACGACTACAATTTGAAAAGAATGCATTCCCCGGGAGCATGAGCCTCTTGCTGGACACAATGCTTTCTTCATTTTTTCTTCAGGTACTCCCGTATCCTCTTACATCATAAAACAGAATGTGTTAAGAGTGGTCTCTAAACTACCCCTATATGAGGAAGTTTTACTACAGAAAGAAATCCTTCAGATATCAAAAATTAAATATGGTTATGTCCACTTGCTTGGAAGGAGATAAAAGATCTCTCACATAATCTACAGTGGTGACTTTTTTGTCAAATAAAATGCCCTCACTCTTTTGTATGAATAGCTACTCTCAACTCCTCTCTTTTCTCTGATGATTTCTTACAGTCCCTATATAATTATTTTGACAACAGTTGTTTTTCTATCTGCTCATATATTTTATTCTATGAGATAATGATTAGTTATACTAGTCTAAAGTTCACTATTTTTAATGACTATGCTGTACATTTGATCCTCTACTGGAAATTAAAATTTTGTGACTTTTAAGCATTCCACGAGCACAGTTAAGATACTTTCATATATTTTTTATAATTTTTAAAAACTTTTTTTCCCTCCTGCTTTCTTCATATTTCTTGTGTGATGTTATTATGCTATCATACAGTATATTTGCTACAAACACTACTACTTAATGTTATATCATTTAGATTTTTTTCTGGTATATAATAGATTCTGCCCTTAAGAAGACACACTGAAACCCCAAAACATGATGCCCATGATTTAATTATTCATTGCATTATTTCCATGAGATTAATCTCTTCCCTGGAATTGGTTTTCCTGGAGAATGTGACCTGTTTCTTTGCCTGTTTGGATCTGTTCAGTATTTTCATTTATGCAAGGATTTAGGTATCTGCACCTAACATGTTTATGTTTACTGTTTTTAATTTAAATGTATCTGGGTTGCAAAAATATTTAACCTTGTTGTTTCATTTATTTTTGAAACACATCGACCTCCCTCTTCTGTGTTCTTAGTCCTAAAACCTGTGATGATATTGATTGCTTGTGACAAACATAAGTCACAATCAGACTGCAGCTGCAGCCTCTAGCTGAACTATGGTTTTACGCCAAGCCTCTCATATTATACAGATGGTGAGGTTAATGATTTCAGCATAATTTCTCTAGTGTTTCCTTAAAATAAAAAAGATATTTATCCATGTATGCATGACAACACCACATGCTCAGGATTATGGAGTAACTGAGAAGGACAATGACCCTTGGGGAGTGACACACTATATTACATATAATGAAATGTTCCCCTTTCTCTGTATGTTGAGAAATTTCTTCTGCATTACCAAATAATTAAAAGTCTCTTAACAAGAACAATAAATTAGTCAACCACTGCTGTTGCAAAGTACAATTTATGTCACAATTCACATACTAAAACTGTCACTGTAAAAAAAATTTAAAAAAAAGTATGATGGCTAATCCACATGTAGTGAATGTGCTGAATGTTTCACAGAAGTGTTGGCACTGTGTCATGCTGAGGCTTTCAAATAAATATATTAAGCAGACTGTCTAAACACACCGCAAATGGGTGCTAAAACCAGGTAGGTACTGTCTTCAAAAGAATGAGTAAAAGTAAAATCACAAGCACACTGCATACATGATTGAAAAAGTCATTGTTGTAATACTCATACTTTCAGAATAATTGGTAGCAAGTAAAAAGAACGGTAATTCACATTTATGGCCCATAGTTTTAGAAAATACCCCAGATGAGCATTTGCTGTATTCGCCTATACAGTGGAATAGTAGACAAGAGTGATTAGATTACCATGGAAAAAAAAGTACATGGTGATACTTACTATCTCTACAGGAGCAATAGTCCGCACTAACTGCTGCAGGAGAGTGGCATCACAATATGGAAATTTCTTGATACATTCACGAATGAATTTTTCCTGGTATGCCATAAAGCCATCTGGGTCTCTTCCTTTTAATAAGCTTTTAAAAATACAAAAACTTATTTAAATAAATATATCAAGTGAGTACATAAACTAGTATTAAAGCATTCAACACTGAGGTACAGTACGTATATCAGTCCATCCATTAATCCATTACCAATTTAACCCCACTCACCAAGTTAAGAAGACTTAAGGACACTTGTTTGTTCATGGCATTTGCCTTGTGGCCACTGCAAACATTTTCATATTTCATTATTTAATATTTATTTTCAGTAATTACAGAAAAAGCAAACAACTTACTTTTAAAAACATATACTAAAATGCTACATCAGCTATGCGGATTCTCAATGTGTCCAGTTATACATATTTAAGTTTAACAAATACCTGTCAGGTTGTCCTGCTTTTTCAATAAATAGCGCTCATTTTCTCCTCCTACTTTTAAAACAAGCATAGCGCCTATATAATGCCTCACTGTGAATGTGACTGCCATGTCAGATGTTTTGTTTCTTCTTAATTTTCTTTCTTTTCAGTCATTCTGGTGTGTAGTCAGACCATAGTGTGTGTGTTTTTAATTAAAAAAAACTACTACAAAAGTCCCCAATTCCCACCAGGGGAAAAACAGTGTTCTATCTAGCCACGTGGCAGTTACAACAGGACAGCTGGCAGACATTCAGGCAGATCAGCAGCCACTTCAACACCATTGTCATGATAACTACTTGCAACCTTGCCCTGGATAAGCAGGTACAAAAATGGATAAATGGATGGATGATGAGCACAACGGCTGATTATGATGCTTATATATTATTGACATCAGGTACCAGTTTTTCTCCTTTTTAGTTAAGAATACTATGAAATGTTTAAATAAGGGGAGCACATTCCATATTCTAACATGTCCTTTACATTAATGTGCCTTGGGCATCTGAAAACAATATGTGACACTCTAGCTCAAACCAGAATTAAACTGTTGATTTGGAGGGGGCACAGATTTTAATAAAATAAAAACGCATATTTTGCCTCTAAAGTCATTCAATATCAGTACATTCCTTAATGGGGATTGTGGACAAAGTGAATAATATGCAGTGTAATGTAAAGAGATGGGCTGGCAATTTCTTAATTAACAACTCTGTAAATTATTGCAAAAAAATCATTGATTGCAAAAGATTTTGATCACACAACACACCTTTACACTGGGCATAAGGTAAAGACTGGTAGTATGTATATAGAAAAATAAAGATGCAGCTGGAGACTGACAGACAAACAAACAAAACAAACAAATAAAATCTGTCAAGCAATGGTTTGTAACAGTTTAAGGATTGCAAATATTAGTTGAATTACTCAATTTTATACCCATTACAAGAAGCATGCTGAGTAAAAAAACAACTACAAAACTTATTTTAGCATATGCTGGTATTTTTTCTGATAGGTACTGCCATGTGCAAATCAATAGGTATTTTGTGAAAAGTCATTTGTATTTTGATTAACCTGAAGTTAATTCTTTAATGGCAAAACATAAAACTATACTCTTATTAACAAACATCACAATTCTTCATTTCAGATATAAGCTAATAGAACAATATTTCACCTTTTTATAAGACCATCGAGTTTATCTTCACGTTCCTTCAGGAAAGCAATGCACTTTTGTAGAACGCAACTAATGTAATGCATTTTCACAGCCAGCACCTCATTCATTTCTTTTTGTTTCATGCTCTTCTCGCAAATCAACTCCAAGACTCTGTAGCACTTTTCTAGTGATTCCACATCAGCAAGCAAAAGGTTCTCCTTTACCTTCATTACAATCTGTATAAAGCAACAGAATTACTGTAAAAGGCAAATTATACACAAATCAAGTCAATCCATCCTTGGAAGTTTACATTTGTATTTGCTCACGTATTTCATACACATACTTCTTGAGCCTCTTAAGTTTCACTTCCCAGTGCAGTCACTTATAAATGAAGTGTTCATGTCTGCTTTTTTCATTAGCAACATAGGAAAAAGTGAGCAGCGCATCACAGCTGAATAAACCAGATTTCATTACAGATCCCACCTATGTCAAGCCGTATACAGTGAAAGGTTCATTACCATTGTAGCTAAGGTTCACTGCATTCCAATGGTATATCGTGGTTTGTGATTGGTCATTCATATTACATGATACAGCTGTGCGTAAAGGACAGGAAATATATTACATGTACGGCAGATCATCTTTATGCACTGTAACACACAAGTTTCTGTCAGAGTGCATATGGATTGCTTGGTTGGTTAGCAATGACTTGAAGTTTGCACTAGAGAAATGTCTTTTTCTTCAAAAAAAAAAAAAAAACCCTATGGTTCAGGAAGTCCTAGAAAAGTTACAGAATGGTAGTGGTGCAGAATATCAAAACCCTGAGTCAGATTCTCATCACAGTTTGACTCTACCGAGAATGACACGTTGCCTGAAGGACTCAATGCTGTACTTGATTTGTAAGCACCGCTCATAGCATAACTTTGAAGTGTCGCAGTGTGCAGTTTTACAGTTAAAGTATCATGGGTTCAATTACCATACTCAGAGGCTGTCAGGTGCCCCGTCTCTGTATGTTAGTTTTTTGTGCAGTGTTCTTCCAGTTTCAACTTAGGTACCGGCAACGTACCTGCTCACAGTGTGACTTGGGAATAACCCCTCACCCAAACTGTTCTCCAATCGATCGAATGTTATTGTTCCACTCAGCTGTTTTAAGTATGCCAGTTTTCGACTTGTTATTAAGGTTAATTGGAAAGTCTCTATTGGCCCCTGTTTAAATGGTTTAAGTGTATGTCTGTGTGTGTGTACGTGAGTGAGTGAATATCTCCTGGGCCCTGTTCAGGGCTGTTTCCTGCCTTGCACCTGCGGCTGCCAGGAAAGGCACAGCCTCCACCCCATTGCCCAGGACTGGAAGAAGATATTATACAAAAGTATGTATGTACATAGTTTATTCCAGATATGAAATGCAAGAAAAATAAAAACAAAAAAGAAATAATAATAATAATAAATAAAAACACAAAAACCTGTGGGGCAACTGCAACAGAGGACATGAGAAAATGTGTGAATTACCACACAAAAACCTCAATCTATCGTACAAAATGTAAGGCTTCTCTTGGTCTAATGGTAAGTAGAAATTATTTCAAGGACTACCTTGAAAAATAATTTTAAAAGTAAAAGATTGGAATAGTACATAGTTATACTGTACATGCATAGTTGTAAATAGTTTATTTGTTGTTTAAGAGTGATAATATTTATATATACACATACAAATATTTTTAGATTTTAGAAAAAAAAATTGTAACTGCAGCTACAACACTCGTTTTGATAGATTCTTTAAGTGTAAGAGGCTAAATGTTTCCAAAATGTGACATACAATGTTCCCAAAAAGAAGAGCACCTTGTGCCAAACAGTGTAACTTTGCAATACTACGGGATATGCAATCTAAACTTGGTACAATGATAGCTGACAGATTGGGGCAAAAAAAGAAACTTGATTCCAGACTTGTGCATCATAAATTGGATTTTACAGCACATTATCAAGACAATCTAATGTTTTTGTATTTTATTTACTGTAGTTGATATTGGTGTGAAACAAAGGTTTTTTTTTTATTCATTTAAAGACTTTCTTTTAAAAATGTGGAGTTTTATACTAACTACTCTTCAGCCATTTGCAGCTCTTTTATTACATAAGCAGAATGATATTTTTGGGTAAGTAATTTAACTGAAATAATGCCAAAAATCTCCTAAGGGTATAAGGGGTTAAATCTGTCACATTTAAAAAAAAAAAAGCTGCAGAACCTTAGCTATCATTTTTAAATTTAAAATTAAAATAAAACTTGAAAAATAAAATACTTGATGTGTTTCAATTCTGAATATAGCCTGCACTTATTGCCAACTTCTTTTTCAAGTTCACATTTGGATTCTTGGAACAAATCATTTAGACATGGAAAAGATTCCAAATTTCATTTAGCTTTATAAATATATTTTGCAAAATAAGCAATTCTTGTTAACCATAAATAACATCTTAAATTTAGATTAGCAGATCACATTTAATCAAGAAAGTATATAGAGAGCTTTTTGTATTTCAAATAATCTGACAAGAATTTTGCCACACAACAGTCATCTGACATCAGTATGTAACAGCAATACAGTGTGTTCAGTGCTAAAATCTTCACATGCTATGGTTGTCCCGAAATTCGTCTTCAACTCGGTCTCATTTGGCAATTGAAGATGTGTTTGTGTGACATACTTGACAGAATAAGATACATAGTGACTGCTACTCACACCAAAGTGTGTTTCACTGATTGTTTTCATTGCAAATGTAGATCAGACACTCTGACAGCAAAACAAAATCCTGGATGCCATTAGGTCATGAAAAAGGTGGTGGCCAGGTTGCTGGCTTTCAAGATAGCCACATTTCTAGCTACTAACTGTGATGTGCATTGCACAGACTAATCAGACCAATGGCAAGAAGATCAGCACTTACATTTGCTGTCTGTCAACTATGAGATATTCACTTCACAGCAAAAGAAAGTGGTACAGGCTGGCATGTAACGAAGACCTGTGACCACTGCCTGCGCTTCAGTGCGAAAATCGAGAACCCATAACACAACAAGACAATGCTCCACAGGCTAAAGCGAGAGGTAGGCCTGAATACAGAGTCACTGCACAGCACTCTGGCATTATGGCCCACAGGCAAACCACGCTCACCTCACGATATAGGTTAAAAGCATGACAACCATGAAGAAATGTCAGAATTTCAGGAATAATGTTAAAAACATGTAGCAACTAATTATCTGGCGAACAAACGAATGGACGAAAGAAAGAATGAATTATATATATAATAATCCAGCTTTCTCTTCAACATGAGAGTAGTATATAGTGGTGCATACCAAAAAACGTTCTCAGGCCAAAAATGCCTCCAGCTCCCAATTAAAGGTCTTAGTAGCTTTTTATTAAATTTTACTTTAACCTACTGTATTTATAAAACTTGATTAAATATAAGCAATATATCTAAATTACTCCAATGTTTTCAAATAAATGGCTCCATCAACTTTCATGTTTACTGTGTTAGTTTTATGAGAAATACTGTACGTGTCAAATTTCACTTATAGAAGACTGACTCCTCATTAAAATTGCACTAAGCAAGACATTTAAAAAGTGTGTAACTAATTTTTGCATAAGCAGGACAAGGCCACTAATGAATACTGCAACAATAAAAAATATAAACATCACCTAACAACCACGTGAACCAAGTTGTATTTACATTTTTTTTGTCAATGAATAACTCTGTTAATGATACTAACTCAATATAGTCTACTTTCAATAAATGCTCTTTCAAAACTGCAATGTTATTTCATGAATGATTAATATTGATTTTTTCTTTAATGTAATGTAAGAAGGTATGATTATTTTTCATTTAAAATGCTGTATAGGAAAAACAACATACCTTGACAGGATGCAAGTTAGTTGTCATCATGATTTTGTGCAAGGGGCCAGCAAGCTTAGTAGGAAGTTTTGGTTCTTTATCAAGTCCTTGTGGTTTTGTGTAATAATCCAGCTTATCTCGTGAAAAGAAGTTATTGATAATTGTTACACAGTCATGCTGGCCTATGTATGTAAAAAAAAAAAAAAAAAAAAAAACGAGAAGCAAAAGAGATAAAGGAAAAAAATTTATCTATTTCTCAGGAAATGAAGGCACAAGTCCAAGTAACTATCACAGAATGATTTGGGCAAATAAAAAATCATCGCTGTTAATCATTACAGAGTGAGAAAATCCCTAATGTGAGAAAAAGCAGTTCAGAGCAGCACTTCCAAATTCATGCAATTAATAAATATGTATGCACTTTGTGTGACAGACATATTTAAATTAACAAAGCATTTTTGACAAGCTTAACAAGTATTAGGAATGACGCAAAAACTGCACAGCTATGCTAGGTCCTATATAGATTTTAAACAAAATGAAAACACTATTGGCAAAAGTGATCTAACAAATGAGACATCAATAATAAACATAGTCTACCTTTGTGCCTCTTGATCAATGTGTAATTATCAATGAGTGATGATCAATGAGCAAGTCAAGTTTTTTTAAGTAACTATTTGTAATAGCAACTCAAATTCAATTACAAAATACACTACTAGTCAAAAGTTTTAGAACATCTCAGTTTTTCTTCAAATTTAATCAGTTGAAATGCAATGAATGGCCTAAAATGGTGAAAAGGTAAGCAGCAAACTGACAGAGGTTTAAATGTAAAGTTTAGGTTAGCAAAAACTGAAAAAGTTGTTCTTTAGGGAGCAACTAATAGGTTACAACCTACAGGTGTTCTGCAGCAATTAAAGTAAATTAAGCCTTGCAAGTTGAAGCAAACAATTTGCACAAGTGTCCCAACGTCTGTTGATTACTTAAAAACCCTCTGTCTGCATTAAAGAACAGTTGGAACCGACTGTGTTACTGCACACTCTGAAGTACTACTTGGACAACATTCCAGTGATGATGGCAAGAAAGTTGCAATTAACAAATGAAATGAGACTGAGCATTGTTACTTTTAAAAGTGTAGGATTTTCATTTAGAGAAACTGCAAAAAAAAGTGTCAGTGTCGGTGTCAGTATCAGTAGTATCCTTTCATGATCCAACGGGCAATTGGAAGAAACTCTGATAAGAAGAGATATTGCAGACCCAAAGTCACAACCCAATCAAAAAACAAGTTCCTGGGGGTCACCAGCTGGTGTGACAGGCGCCTCACAGCACAACAGCTTCAAGCACAGCTTAACAGTGGTCGAAAAAAGCAAGTCCCAGTTTCAACTGTGAAGAGGCGACCTTTGTGCTGCAGGTTTGACAGAGACAGTGGCAGTAAGAAAGATATTCCTTAAAGGACAAAATAGTGCCTTGAAATACCAGCTGTGGACTTCTGCAGACTGGAAGAAAATCTTATGGACCGATGAATCAAAATTTGAAATCTTCAGTTCATCACACAGGGTGTTTGTATGCCAAAGGACAAAATAGGGCCTTGAAATACTGGCTTGTGGACTACTGCAGACTGGACAAAGTATAGAGTTGATAGTGTTGTTTTGATCTTTGAAGAATTTCTGTCTGTTATTTGGACATTTGTTTTCTTCAAGTTTAGACACAGTTCATTATTCATAACCTCCACTACCATTTCTCAGTAATATGGCATTAATAAAATGTAAACTACACTTTTCACATATGCAGTATACAGTATGTAGATGTTCTGAATATGAGCCATGTGCTAGTACATTCTTTATTCTGATCATTATATCTGATAAACCCTTTTTAAATTTCCTACAGTTTATACAGTGGATGATGTAGTTGTTTAAAGGACAGGGCTAAAATTTCTTATAAATAAACAAAACAAGTGGAGCTCATTCCAACATACCAACAAAGGCAGCCATCTGTGCTGCTGTCCTTCCCACTGAGTTTACTGCATCAGTATCTGCTCCAGCTTCCAGCATCATCAGTGTTATCTCCTTGTTACCTATTTTTATTAGAATAATTATATTTAATGGTCATATTTACCAAAAATTGAGAAAGGTATCATTAGTTCATCCTAAAGACATACTTTTGTGTCCAACATTTCTCAGCTGAAGGCAGCATTTTTATATTCACTATGTGTAGCATATTTAAACTGAAGTTGTGAGTATCACATACTCTTTAAAATCCACCAAATTACAGTAACTTGGATTTCATGAGTAGGAACACATAACATCATACATTTTAAAATTTTTCAAGTGGGGAAAAAAGGGTATGCTTTTATAAATTGATTTACATAAAAACAAAGGTAACAGAGAACAATAAAAAATTAGATTTTAGTTTAGAACCCAAAACACAGTATTTTTACCCATTGGATTTGTTTTCCCGATTCAGGAAAAACAGTGACATGAAAACTCAATTTTCAAATAAAACTAGAATCTGCTTTGAGCCTTATGCTGAAATCACTGTGCAACTTACAGGACAACTGAAAACCATCCATCCATTTGTGAACACATTGAAAAATATTTCACTGTAATACTTAATACACTTACATGACTCTTGCTTTGTACCTTCCTAGTAGACAGAATTAGAATAAGAAGGATGAATGGCACCTTCTTGCTCTTACTTTTCTTGCTTCACATGACTGGCCTTGTGCTTTCAGTATGGGAGCAGGCACAGACAAAACTGAATTGAAAATTACATTTGCAACTCACAAATACAATGTGATCTAAAACATCTGTGAGGTTAGATTAGTGAATGAATTTACTTTATGACAATATTTACCTAAAATGGGCAACTCACTAGCTCATTTAAAATGGTATAAAAGTCTGCAACCTGTATCATGAAAAATTCACACACACCAAAGCAAGAACTAAATTTGAACTTTATTGCCAAGCAATGCAGTTAATGGGAATTTCTCTTCATGTTACATCTATACACATAACAAACGTAAATACAATTAACAGCATAACATACAATATCTGATACATTCCCAACATAATATACAGCTACTGTATATGCAATAATAATATATTGCACAAAAAGACAAACATATAAAACAATTTCATTATGCATAATTGCACTCATTCCCAGTGTATGCCTTTATTCAGTAAAATGTAATTTTGAGATCATGAAGAAACACAAATGAATCAGACACTGTGTTTAATCAGAGAAACTGCAGCAGAAAAAAAAAACTAAAAAAAAAACTTATGAGCCTAGTAGTTCTTGCTTTTAGAGATCAGCAACATTTCAGTGATGGTAATAGCTGAAGTAGATGAGCATCCCTGTGCCCTGTGTGTGGTCTTTAATTTATATTCCCAGTGCATTTTGTAACCTGCAATGTGTACAGGTCCAGTTTCAAGTCATCAATCTTTCTATTGAAGAAATGACTTTTGAGTTAACAGTTGTACTGCAATAACAGATAGTTCTGGAGAAAGTAAGGATTCTTTTAATGATAGCTTACTAAAACTGAACTGCTTTGGGATAGGTTACACTTTTTAATTTGGTGGTAAAAAACAAATACACTGAGCTTTTTTGATAAGTGAACTCTTTATCTCAATTCAGACGGTGATTGATAGAGGTGCCAAGAAATTGAATTCATTTCAGAGCTTTCTTCAAATTCTATGATTTTAACTTTTTAAATTCATTTTATAGCTTGGTATTAACTTTGACTTTATTTACATTTCCTGTCTCTCATTTTATTATTAAAAAGACTGGGGATTTAACATTTAAAATGATAAAATTAATGAAACAACATTAATGTTGTTAGTAGCCTTTTTAATACTCTAATTTTGCTTTTTTATTTTTTAGAGGAGAATTAGGTTTCGCCTTTTTCTTTTATATGAAAGGCAGAGTGCCATTTTCTGTTTGAATAAATTAATGCTAACTTTTGTTGCCTATTTTTAAAAGTTAAGCATTATGTATTTGAAGTTTTTATGTAACTTGATACATGTGCTTTCTCTTGATGATTGAAATTCTTTACCTTTGCTACAAAGTTTTTTATCGATTAGGCACTGAAGTGTGTTCATTTTTAAAGTTTTAGGTTTTAAACACTGAAAATACAGCAAACTGCTGCTCAGTGTGAGGAGATGTGCAGATGTACCACTTCAGCACTTCTACATTGCCTTCATCTTTTATTTTTCTAAAAATCACAATGACAATATGGGGTGAGGACACTTAACTTATTGTAAATGGTACCAAATTTTTCTTTGTATGAGAGTGTTCGAAATTGGAGTCAGTAAGTGTAGTGCAGCAATACATTGACTATCTGGTCCAAGTTATGCAGTTTATGTTTATTATATACTTTACAATGTAAACACAAACACACATACACACACACACTCACACACACACACACACACACACACTAGTATTAAGTATCCAGCACTGCTCAGACTTATAACAACAGTTCAATTTACACCATATTGGTTTCTTGAAATTTAAAGGTCAAACTGCTATACTATATACTTATTGTTTATTTTTTATTTCATATAACTTAAAATCTATATACTGTAATTTATTACATTATTTCATTTTGCAACAATGTTCTTATTCAAATATCACATTTGTAGTTTTGCAATGAGGTACAAAAATGAACAAATGGCTTATTGTGCCCATAATGGACCAGCAGCGCATAGCTTCCCTGTGAAAAGCATGGAGTAAGTTAGTTGAGCATGGAGTAAGTTAATGCCTTCTACTTCAAGTTTTAGCCTTGTTTACAGATACAAAATAATTTTTAAATCCAAATAGGACACTGCAGTCAACTGAAATCAAAATGCCTATTGGTAGGTATCAGAGGAATGTATGGAAAACCACATATGCTCATCTGGCCTAGCTTACTAAGATTATTACTTCTATAAGGCTAAGTATGGTGCTATTTGTTCAAGTCCAGTTCCTTTACACAAATTAGGCATGTCATTATTATTCAGAAAAATGATCAAAGCTTAAATTTTTAAAATTAATTTGTGCAGCTGTATAAAGAGCTGAGAAACTCAAAAGGATAAAATACAGCCAGCTGGCATTAACCACAGTGTCAATGAGCTTGTATATTTCAGCATCTCCAGGCAGCTGATATGGAGATATCACTAATGTTTTTATTTTCAACTGACAGAATTATTCAGTCATAAAGCCATTCATCAGTTCTGATGTTGCTGCAAATATTCAGAAAAAACTTTTGTTTTTAATTCTTGAAATGACTGTGCCACTATCCAAAATTCTAATGAAAGATCTATAGTTGTAAGATCGGATAAGAAACTTTGGCCCATAGAACTGCCATATGCACCAACTATACATAAAATTAAATCATAAAGAAAACAAACTAATATATAAGGATTGACTATGTATTCCTTAATAAAACACACCTACCTTCTAATTTCAGCAAATGACAAATTGGAGTGCATTACTGTGTGCCACGTACAAACCAAACAGCCACATATCACTTTCTCCCTAAATGTAGGACCTGCTATACTGTCTGTCTTCCCAGGATAGTTGCTCAGATTCCAGCATTACTTCTGTTACTCATCACAGGCAGTCACTCTTTAAGGCTTGGTTCCAGTAGGCAGCCATGAAGTTCACCTAACCTTAAATGTGCTATTGTAGTCTGCTTTGCACTGATAAAAGGTTGCAGCTGGCATCACTGTACGCTACTTTTTTGCCAGCTCTGATTTCGATATACAGTATAAGTTGCTCATGAGACTGTCACATATTTCTGTGGCAATTTAATTGCTCCATGATGTGACATGCCGCAGTGTTGCATAGCACTGAGAAAGCCAAATGCAGTGGAGGAGTGCAAAAGTATTCAATCCCCTTAAAAGTCAAAACTGGTACATACTTACCCCAAAAAAGTTAAAGCTGTTATTGCAGCAAAAGGGTACACAACAAAGTATTAATGTGTAGGGCTTGAATACTTATGGAAACACTAACTTTTAAGTTTTTCTTCTTCAGTTAAATATCTACAGAAAATGGTTTATTTTGACTTTGGAAATGTATTGTTACAACATAAGAGTTAACATTAAAAATACTGACTGGATAAATATGTGTACAAATCTTTTGTCATGCAGAAAATTATGATGACTTTCAAGGGGATTAAATACTTTTCCACACTCTGTATTATAAATGTAGAGGGTTACTGTAGGGATTCTAATAATTTTTCTTTTTTAGATTATTCCCTATACACTGCACTATAGAATCTTATTCTCACTACTCATTTTTATTGTAATCATTCCATACAAATAGATCAATTTTTACAAAAAAAAATAGGATTGAAAACAAATCAACCCCCGCCCCTGATGGAGATGGGGAAAATTGGGCAGGTTCTGTTTGACAAAGTTTCTAATTTGACGATAGTAAAAGAAATGTGTTGCTGGAAAATTAAATTTGGAATGTAATTGTTCATAGGATGCAAAGATGTTGTCTATATAAAGATCTCTAAGCAATTTAATCGCAAATGTTTTCCAGACATTAAAAACTGCATATGTTTGCGAGGGTTGAAAAAGGTGGTTTTCATGCAGAGGTGCCACCAATAAAAGATTCTCCATCTTAAAATGCTTTCTACATTGGTTCCATATTCTGAGTGAGTGAAGCACAATTGGGTTATTAGTATATTGGCGATAACTTGCATTTATTGGGGCACAAAGCAGGGAATATAGAGAAGTACTGCAGGATTTTATTTCTATTGCGCACCAAGCCTGTGTATGTTCATCTATTTGTGTCCAGGTTTTTATAGCTTGTATGTTTGCTGCCCAGTAGTAAAACTGAAAATTAGGTAGAGCCATGCCACCTTCTGTCTTAGGTCTTTGTAGAGTCGCTCTTTGGATACGTGGATGTTTTAGGTTCCAAATAAATGAGGTTATGGTTGAATCTAATTGCTTAAAGAATGATTTATTGATGTATATTGGAATGTTTTGAAATAAAAAGAGAAGCTTAGGAAGAATACTCATCTTAACAACGTTAATTCTTCCAGCTAGAGTGAGATGGAGGCTTGACCATCTATGCAAGTCTTGCTTAATTTTTTTCATACAGACGGCGAAATTTTGTTGATAAAGAGATTTATGTTTACTTGTGATATTTACCCCTAGGTATTTAAACTGATCTGCAATAATAAAAAGGAAGGTGTCCAATCTAATATTGTATGCTTGAGAATTCACAGGAAAGAGCACACTTTTATTCAAATTAATTCTGAGACCAGAGATCTTTGGAAATTCTGTAAGTGCTGTTAAGACTGCAGGCACAGTATTTTGTGGGTCTGATATATACAAAACCATATCATCTGCATATAGAGAAATTTTCTGTTCTTGTCCTTATCTGATAAGCATTTCAACAGTGAACTGCCAGTGGTTCAATGGCGATTGCAAATAGCAGTGGTGACAAGGGGCATCCTCGTCTGGTACCATGTTCTAGTTTAAAGTAGTCCGAGCAAATGCTGTTAATACAAACTGAAGCTTCTGGATTGGTATACAGTAGTTTGATCAATGCACAAATATTTGGGCCAAACCCAAATTTCTCTAATGTAGTGAAAAGGTAGTTCCATTCAATCATATCAGT
Source organism: Erpetoichthys calabaricus (assembly GCF_900747795.2). Taxonomy (NCBI): domain Eukaryota; kingdom Metazoa; phylum Chordata; class Cladistia; order Polypteriformes; family Polypteridae; genus Erpetoichthys; species Erpetoichthys calabaricus. The sequence continues at coordinate 59,253,715 of NC_041406.2, read as the reverse complement.
TACTTCTGAGTCATGATTGCATAATTTGAAAAAATATATTACTTCTTTGTGGCAGGCAAGTAAAGTAGATCCAGCCATCATGACTTAGTTTCTTAGTAAATATTTTGATGCAGGATTGCAGCTTATTCACAGTGTTTGTGTTTGAGTGAGTTGATTACTATGACTGACTGCAAGTGTGTAGCTGAATTTTGTTTACTTGGGAAGACTTGGTTGTGAGGCAACTTTTTTGCTTCATCCGAAAATAATACCACATTTGTAATTTTATATAAACAAAATGAGATCATTTTCTATCATGTTTTACAGTAACATTGATTACAAACTTTGGGTTCTGTGCCCTTTGGTTAGGAGTACAAAGTACCTGCTTCCCATTTTTATAAATCAAATACTGCTTACTGATCAGGTGAAATGAAAAGCTGCTATGAAGCATGCTGTATGATGCAAAATATTTGTGCACAAATATAGTACACTTTAATAGGAAAAGGCCAAAATCTATTCTCAGCAGACACATTGCAAGTTGTCAGTTTAACTGTGTTACCATTCATTTCTATAGTCTGTTTACCATTTCAGTTGTAATTCTGTTTGAGTCTGATGCTGCAATCAAAGAAGGACAAGGGACAATAATTTAATAAAATAAAAATACAATACTTAGATCTCTGGGAAATTCAAGGGGATTTATACTGTTCTCCTAGAAAATCAAGTAGTATATTTTGCTGGATGGTTAGATTAGTGCTTGTGCACCTACAGTGTCTCTTCCCTGTGCATCTCGAAAGATCCATGAAAGTCATGTATACTCATAAATGAAGGCCATTCTGAATATACTAGGAACCAAAAAGCTTTAATTAATAATAAAATGTGATTTAATCATTTTTGTTATACTGATTAGATGTACAATATATTTTATAATTATGACATACAGGAAGTTGTTGAATTAAAGTGCTTACAATGTTTACAAAAAACTGAGATTCATAATAGTGAAAGGAAAAATGTCAAGGTCTCTACTGTTGGACAAGAAAATAACAGTATGTGTAATTATTTTTCAAGTTTTTTAGGAAAATACCAAAGCACATGGAATACTCACCTGAAAGTCCAGCGAACATAAGAGCAGTATATCCATGTTCATGTTCATTGCAATTTACATCAGCTCCATGCTGAAGTAGCAGACTGCATATGTCAGCTTTTCCTTTGTATGCAGCATGCATTAGAGGTGTCATGCCATGCTGTAAGAAAAGAATTAAAGAAACTGCATTATGAAATTATTCATTTTTATTTCCACTAACAGCGTACACAAACTCTTGAATTAGTTATGTGAATGGATCCAGATAAAAAATTTCAGGGCAATTTTTTTTATTGATTCAGCAGACTTCCATCATCATCACTAAGCATTTACTTTCTCTTTTTTCTGTCGGAGAAGCAACACACTGAGCTAAGCTAAGCCAATAATAAATAATAAATTTATACCATGATATAATTAAAAATTATTACAATTACAGCATAAATTATAGCATAATTTACATCCATATGTAGTGTAGTGAGTTTGCTTTCCTAGGGGAAGCAGCTGTCTTGAAACAGAAGCTTGTCGATTTTGCATCGTCTTTTTCCATCGCCTTTTCTTGTAAGAAGCGACGATGAAGTTCCTCTGCAAGTTAAGCAAAGACCACTCTTCTTTTCTCAGTGGACCCCATGCATGCCTTACACAGTACATGTGCGTACAAAAGAACCACCACCATAGCACTAAAATGTGGAGACTGGGCAAGATCAGGGAAAAAAAGAAACACAGTCACTGATTACAACCGCAAGATGCGAATGAATATGAATAATATGAATAATGTTGCATCCGTGCCACAATGTTTTCGGAAATGTACTATACAGGTCATAAAATGAATAATTCCAAATATCACATATACCCATGTCTGTTTTTTGTCATTGCGGCTTTGATATCATGGACCATAAGGTGCATACTAATTCAGCATAAGCAGGAACACTCAATAAAACTGAATAAAAAAAAATCAAGTGACAATGAGATACAAATAAGGCAGATTCACCAGCACTTGTATGTCAGCTTTTATCCCTCCAGATCAGAGAATTTCCAGTTCCATTGTCTCAAAACACCACTCACATCTACAGTTATTCCCAGTTTCAAATGAAAAATAACAGAGTCAGATCCCTGGTGGGGGTTAGTATATATTGTGATGGTGACTGAGAGAATAAAAGTGAAAAGAAACCTGCTAATTTTTACAAGTACTATAAATTTACACAGGCTGTTACAGATGCAAATCAAATGTATTTGAGTGTTTTTATTGTATAATATTAACAATAAGAGCAGCTCACTACTCAAAACGGTAAATATAGGAGGCAGTGAGGATCAAACCGGGAGACTCTTGATTACAAGTCAGCATTTCTTACCACTGTGCCACAAAAGCTGTTGTATCATCCTCATACCTTTTATGAAAGTGTTTATTTGATCTTTGGACTTCAGGCTTCACACATTATACAGTTCATGTCTACAGTTTGTCATTTATTACTAAAATATGAAAAACTTTTCCGTTTTAATAATGTGTTTACATTTACCAAGTGCATGTGTGTACTGTATAATATTAACAAAAAGAGCAGGTTACTACTGAAAACGGCAAATATAGGAGTGAGTAGGGATGGAATCGGACACTCTTGATTACACTTCGTTTGCGTCTGTACTTGTGCTGTTACTTAGAGAGTCAGATGGGGGGAGGGGTGATGTTAGAGCACGTGAGCTTATTCAGTGCAGCAGGAACAACGCACATGTTGATTTTTTTTTTCTTTCAGTACATGTGCCTTCCCTGTTTATTTATATATCTCTGCCTGTCTGTTTCTCTATTACGCAGTGCTCTGTCTGTCTGTGTGTTATGGATCTTAAAAATAACAGTTTTAGGGACAGTTGTTCATGTTAATTGCAGTCTTAATTGTTAAAAAAATATTTTAAAAGGAGCATCCCATATGAAAATATAACGATCTCATTAACTGACAGTGCATACCAATTTATAAATTTTATGTCCGTTTGAGGTTAAAAAGAAAAAAAAAAAAGCAACACTTTATCCCCAGCGGGGAATCGAACTCAGGTCTGTGAGGCACGGCAAAGCAGCTGTGCTCTAAGAAGCAAAACTTAGCGCGCTACGCCACGGAAACCTATGTATCCTCCTTGAAGTTTTTGTGAAAGTGTTTATTTGATCTTTGGAACTCGGGCTTTACACATTCTATAGTTTATGCCTACATTTTGTAACATTTATTACTAAAATATGAAAAAGTTTCTGTTTTAACAATGTGTTTACACAGATTACTATAGAAATGGAATACGCATGAAATGCGTGTGTTCCAAATAACGATCTATTATTTCCAGTCTAACACTCCATTTCACTCCCAGATAATCAATCAAGGCATGAGCTGGGAAAACTTCGCGCACGTTCTAAGTCGGTGGGGGGATGGAATAGCCGGCTGCTGGCAGCTTGTCTTTTATCAGCACATTTAGAGGACAAAGGATGCTGGCGGAGAGGTGTGAACGGATTGAAGAAGCGATTTAAGGTGGACCGGATCTACGAGTTTTTTCGTAGGCTCTGGTAATTCTAGCGTTAACCAAAATCTATATAACTATAGGCAACAGACAAACTAACAATATAATGTAATAAAGAAAATTTTAATCAGAAATCAAAGTCAGAGATGGATACTGATGTAATTCAAGTCCATTAAACATTCTGGCAGTCCTCCCTCATTAATGTGGCAAAATGAGAGCAGGAATAGATCATATAAATAAATAAATTCCAATAACAACTATAAGAAGAAATGCTGGCCTCCTAGGACCCAGGTTTGAGACCCCGGCAGTCATACCACCAGCTAGATCCCTCCATGTGATAATCAGCGAACTCTAATCGGATTAGTACTTACTTTATAACCCTTTTTAAATTTCATATAATTTTTTTCTTATTTTAAAACTTCCTTCATTAGGGTATATATAATGAGTTAATCCAATCTTCAGGAAAGAAAAATGCAATGCATTTCATTAGTCCACGTGACTAACAGCTTGGAATCTGTGTATCAAGACTGACATCCCTACTTGAACTTGTGGAGAGTGAAGTCGTGGGTATTCTAAAATAATGCACGGATCTTCAGATAAGAAATTACATTTTAAAATTGTACAAATCTTAAAGTATGAATAATTGTACAAACGAAAGGAGAGATCTAGAAACCTAATGCATCAATACTATGTGATATTTGAAAATTGTTTCTTTTTTTAAGTGTTATTAATTAGTTAATGTTTTCAAAATTTGAAGATGCCAGAATTTCACAACAGTAAGTGTCAGAAAGCTAACAAAGTAAGTGTTTGATGTGATCTGTAAAGCTACACATGTGGCCTTAAAATTACTTTATAAATGTAAGTGCTGTAAGGAATTTTATGATTTACTATTTCATGTGGGAACAATATTATAGTGTTTTGATTTTGCTTATTTTATAGCAGTAAACGAGGTTTATTTTGTAGAAAATAAAAAAAGTCTGAACTTTGAATGTGTGCATTGTAAGATAACTTGAGTAGTACATGATAATCAAAAAGATATACACACTATTATGCTATTATGTTATGCTAAATTTGGCTTCTACCACGTTATTGTAATGCTGGACAGGTTTCATCTGATATGATCAAAAGGAGTGGAAAAGGCAGGAAGTGGCCTAGAGATTTGTGTGAATGAATAATCATAAAATGTGATCACATTATAATTAAAACTAAAATGTGTTATGCACACTCTGAAATATTGACTGAATTTGTCCACATTACTGCCTAGGGAGATTATAAATATTAATCAGGATGATGTTACATAACTCTGCAACAGAAATAATTCACTCTCTTATTAACATTCTACCAATGAATCATTCTGACCCTAAAATACTGACGACTTCATCTGGGGAAACATCGCAACACACAAATTTCTATTAGCATGTTCCTTCTGTTGACACAAGCTGGACCTACTCTATTCAAATGTTAATACCTTTAAATGTAAACCTGTAGCACAACTGGGCGGGTCTGACCATCTTACTGCCACCTACAAACCTGCAAATGACAGCAGCAGCTCTCTTATTATCCAATCCAGAAATTCTTATGTGTATTTGTTTGTAATATTTTGATTTTTCTTGAGCTTCTGTTAACTATGCAATTCACCATTCACTACAGTTTGCACTGTATGTCTAATTGTTGGTGACAAATAAAATTTGATTGATTGAATGTTAGGATAAGTGTTGGAAATTAAAACGATGTACTTCTTTTTTTTTATTATTCCAAAGTATGGTACATTTTCTGTACATCATAATCATCTTCACCCAGACAAGAAACATTCTAAATATAAATAACAACATTTAGTACAATTTAAATGTATAATAAATGAATTACCGTAATATCCAAATACATACATAAGTATTTATAAGTTAACATCTCTTTCCCAATACACTAAAACTTGTAAATGTTAAAGTTAATTCCATTTAAAGTTATTTTTATTGATTTACTAACTGAAGGCTTTTGTAATTTCACTAAGCCTATTTGTGTTAAACATCACTTCCTTGTTATAAACATACCTTCCTTCATTTGAAATACAGGCATCGAGTATACATAATGTAAAATAACTAGCTAACTACAATGCATACAAAGAAAGAAAGAAAGGAGAAACACAATCTTCAGTTTATAATTTTAGCATCTGTCAAAAGCAGGTCAGAAAAAAGCAGAAACTTTTTCATCTGGTCTTGTCAGATGTAAGCAACTGCTGTTTCCAATATAAATCTTTTCCTGCATAAAGACACATATAATGACCACTTCACATGCTCATTCAAGATCTAAGTACATGCACCTGTCATGAGCATATGGCTTTACGTAACTAAGTAGTAAGCCGTTCTGAAATATTTTACATTAACTAGGGGTTTCATATGCATGGAAAAATCTCAAAAACAAGGAAACTATAGTCTGTTCTGTAAGCCACTTTCTATTCCATCAGAATATTCATTTATGTAGCCAGGTTAGCTGGATTTGACCTCAGTCCCTGTTCCATTAATGTAAAAATTAAAAACAAAATTGCTCTTTAAAGGTTTAGGTTGGGGGTATAATTCTTTAATTTCAACCTACTGCAGGTCAATAGTGTGTTTTGTTAACAGATATTTCTTTCTATAAGATTCTAATTTAGCCATTAAAAATACTCTTGCTCTTGTCTAAGTGATTAATCTAATTAACATACACTGACAGAGCAAAATTATGTTTTTGTTACTCCTTATTTAAACCAAAACAAAACACCTATCCCTGCCCTTTCAAATCAGTAATAAGTCAAATTATGTTAAGTAGCATGAGTTTCTTTGCTATAAATACATTGTACACTACCGGTCCAGTTTTAAAACCCCTCCGTGTTTCCAGTTTTCCTTCAAATTTAATCAGCTGAAATGCAATGAATGACCTAAAATGGTGAAAATGTAAGAAGTAAACTTTTATAGGTTTAAATTTAAAATTTAGGTTAGCAAAAACAAAAACAAAAATGAAATTAATAATATTACAATTAATTAATTAATATTACAAATTGACCCTTCTCCAGGGAACAACTAATAAGTTACAACCTACAGATGTTCTGCAGCAATTAAAGTAAATTATGCCTTACAAGTTAAGGCAAACAGTTTGCACAAGTGTCCCAACTTCTGTTGATTCCTTAAAAACCCTATGTCTGTCTTAAAGCAAATTTAGTTGCTGCAGAATAGGTTTCAACCTATTAGTTGTTCCCAAAACAATTAGTAATATTCCAAAATTTCCTTTTTTTCAGTTTTTGCTAACCATCCATCCATCCATCCATTTTCCAACCCGCTAAATCCAAACACAGGGTCACGGGGGTCTGCTGGAGTCAATCCCAGCCAACACAGGGCACAAGGCAGGAACCAATCCTGGGCAGGGTGCCAACCCACCGCAGGTTTTTGCTAACCTGAACTTTAAATTTAAGCCTCAATTTACTGCTTACCTTTTCATCATGTTAGGTCATTCATTGCATTTCAACTGATCAAAATTGAAGAAAAACTGAGGTGTCCTAAAACTTTTGACCATATAAGTGTACGCATAATGATCACACTGCATTTAGAGTGGAACCCTGATTTAAGATTCTTGAGTTAAAGGGGGTGTAAAATGAAAAAGGAGCATTCACTAGGTGTTTAAATAATCTGCAAAGAACTGCAAAGATTAAAAGTTTGCTTCACGAAAAAAACAAGTATAAACTCAGGGAGCACCTCCTGTCATGAACTATAACTTTTTAAATGTATATGCGTAGAGTGTTACTTTGTGTGTACTCTGCTCCAGAGCAAACAGACAAAAGGACATGGTGGTGGTGGTTGTTTCAAAACAAGATAATAGAAGTAGCAACGGACATTTCAACTCATATAACTCACAGGCTTGATGTTATCCAAGGAACCAATGTCTCTTTCTCTTCAAATTCTTCAAATTTTCCAAATAATACATAACTAGGGGGCTTTGCCCCCTGCTCACTTTGCTCGCCCAACCCTTCCCATCCAAGGGCATGCTATGCTTCAGCCACTTTGCGTCTCTGCTACTCGCGTTGTCAAGGGGGGGTGGGGTGAACGCACACTGAGTAGATGCGGTCTGGTCAGCTTCTGTCTTTCTGCTGCTGCTGCCTTGCTGCGTGTTCTGCGCGTCGATCATTTAAAAGCCTGTAGGGACGTCAAATTGTCTTCAGAGAAGATCACTATCGTCTCCTTCCAAGCCTTCCAAGATTTTTTTTTTTATAATAGAGAGATGTATATTTTAATAATAATGTTGTTAAAAACATAAACTAAACTGCCTTTCCATATTACAATTAAAGATACTTTTTCAGATTTTAAAGAAAGCATTTAATTACATTAAATTGCATTGTTTGTGTCTGAAAAGATAATTTTCAAATTTTCAAAAAAACAACACACACACACACACATACACACACTAGGATGTCTGCAGCCTCAAAATAAAAACAACAAAGTGTGAAAACCATGCCAACAGGAATCAGGCGGCAAAGGCAGTAGCAAGTCTACTGGGACTTGTTCTTTACAAGTGTAAACAAGCAAGACGAAAAAAACAGAACAGCAATTGAGCATTTTATTTTCCTTGTGGATGAAACAATACAGTAAAGACCATGTATTATTAAACACATGCTAGGTAATAGAACATTTTTAATGCTACTGGGACATCCTTTTTATGCCTTAAACACAATCAACATGTTTTAAGCTAATGCAAATATGACAGTGTCCTAATCTAAATACAATCTCTAGATGCCACAAAAACCAAGTATTACATGGGACCTATGATTAACACTAAAAACTTTTGAGCCTTTACCATTTATTGTAGCAATTATGCTACATGCTACACTTACTATACTACCATGAAAAGGGATAGTTCTGTGCCTCACACATCCTTTGTCTGGGTTTAAATAATGTACTCAGTCATTGTCTGTGAGGAATCTGCATGTTTTTTTTTACCTGGTATTCTTCTCACATGCTTACAGACATGTGATGCGGCCCAGATACAGGTTACTATATGCACAGAAATAAATATATTTAACAAATGGAATGAAAGAAAAACACTATAGTCATTATATAACACAAATAAAGCTACACTATTAATCACTGAACCAATACATTATTTTTAGTTGCAAGTTCTTGTTGATGCAATCTGCTTTATTCCACTCTCACTGTAGCTTCCAATGTTGTAAGATGCTTATTTCTGCACCTAGTCATGATAATTTTAATTTGCCTCATTGCTGCATTTCTTTATATCCTTGGATGGATGGAACAGTCTGGTTTTATGCCTAAGAAGTCTACCATCGACTGCATCGTGGCAATGAGGATTCTCATGGAGCGCAAACGCGAATATTGGCAGAGTTTCTTTGCAGCCTTTGTCGATTTTCGTAAAGCATTCAACTCAGTTGATCGAGCTGCCATATGGGACATCCTGAGGGTTCGCAGGATCCCCTCAAGGTTGCTGGATATCATGGCCGGCCTATACACTGGTACTGTGAGTGCTGTGCAGAGTGCAGGCAGAACCTCTGTGTTTCTCCCAGTTGATTCTGGGGTTCGTCAGGGGTGTGTTCTTGCTCCTACTCTGTTCAATGCTTGTATGGACTGGGTATTGGGCAAGGTCGTGGGGTCCAGCAGCTGTAGGGTATCTGTTGGTGAAGAAAGATTCACGGATCTCGACTTTGCTGATGATGCTGTGATCTTCGCGGAGTCAATGGAGGCTCTGATCGGGGCTCTCGGGAGACTGCGCAAGGAGTCTGAGTGTCTGGGCTTACGAGTTACCTGGATAAAAACCAAGATCCAGGCCTTTAATGACCTCTTGGGCACAGCCATCAGCAGTGTGTCTGTTTGCGGAGAGAGTGTCGACCTTTTCGAGAGGTTTACTTAGCTTGGCAGTGACATTCATGTCTCTGGTGACTCTTCCTATGATGTCAGTAGTGGGATTGGGAGAGCAGGGGGGGGTTGTGTCATGAGGTCGCTGGAAAGGGGTGTGTGGCACTCCTGATATCTATGCAAAAGGAAGAAGGTCCAAGTTTTTAGAGTCCTGGTGCTTCCTGTCTTGCTATATGGTTGCGAAACATGGACGCTATCCAGTGACCTGAGACAAAGACTGGACTCCTTTGATACTGTGTCTCTCCAGAAAATCCTTGGGTACCGTTGGTTTGACTTTGTGTCGAATGAGCGGTAGTTCATGGAGACCCGAATGAGGCACATTACCTTCATTGTGAGGGAGCGTCAGTTACGGCACTATGGCAATGTGGCGTGTTTCCCAGAGGGTGATCCAGCACGTAAGATCCTCATTGTTGGGGACCCGAGTGGCTAGACCAGGCCAATGAGTCGCCCACGTTAACACCTGGCTGTGGCTGATAGAGGGTCATTTCCAGAGGGTGGGACTGGACCGCGTGTCTGTCTGGGGGGTTGCCAACTGCGATCCCAAGTTGTTGCGTCATGTAGTGGGTGCGGCAACGCACTGTACCAGTGCATGCTCCCCGACTTGACTTGACCTTAGGATGATTAGGTGGATTCTTTTTCTATTTATGATTAGAACTCATAAATGAGACAAACAAAAATGTAATTTGATGTTTTGCAAGCATTTATTTTTGTGTCATATCTGTGGATAAACCAGTATCTAAAATTTAGGTGTGACATTCAACTAAAATTACAATACAGTTTTCCCATAAGAGTTTCCTTTATTACCAGTACTTGCAGAAATCAACCAGTTTAGACCAAATATCTTTATAACAAAGTATTTTTTTTAACAATGAGAATCTTCAAGAAAACATAGGTGCTTTGAACTTTTAGAACTTAAACTTCACAATGGGATTGTGAGTATCGCACTTGTTATTTAAAAATCCCACATAATTTAAATGAATAAAGACGTAAAACTCTACTGCTATTTCAGGTTTTTACTCATTTCAGTAAAGTCCCAATTTAATGTCTAAGCTAAATAAACTACAAAAAAAGTTCTACAAGCATATTTATTACAAATATCTGAAAAGTGTCAAGATGTATAAAACCTCAGCTCACATTCTTAGAACGCTTGTCTCTTTCATAAGAAAAAAATGTTGGAAACTGCAAATTAACAGTTAAACCACAATTTACATGAAAAGCAGATTCAAGAGGTAAGACATTATCCTATTCATTTTTTGACTATTAGAAATTTACTCACAACTATATTGCCAAATCAATATGTGGACAACAATACAAATTTCTATGCCGGATTGGTCGAGCCCCGGGTTAATAACGACCGCCACCAGTTCTGTTAGCCAACAGGTTGCTGGCGGAAATAGGGCTATTGTTAGCCGAAGGAGAAGAAAAGGGGGGGGCGACTTGTCCAGAGGCAGGAGGAGAGGAGGAAGGTAAAAAGAGTGGAACTGTTGGTAAGAATTTTGAATGTTGGCAGTATGACTGGTAAGGGGAGAGAGTTAGCAGATATGATGGAGAGAAGGAAGGTTAGGAAGGAGAAGGAAGGAGACTAAATGGAAGGGGAGGTCAGGTGGATTGGAGGTGGATTCAAATTGTTCTATCATGGTGTGGATGGGAGGAGAAATGGGGTAGGAGTTATTCTGAAGGAACAGTATGTCAAGAGTGTTTTGGAGGTGTGTGGTATAGCGGGTCCACAGCTCCTGTTCAAAAGGCCAGTTTTAAAATAAATAATCACTGCGCTCGCGGCTTGGTGAAGGGGCGTGGTGGTTGTGTGGCTGAAGCGGTTCTCAGGGCAATTTGCGATGTGGGCGTTTTTCACCTTAGTGCACAGGTGAGAAACAGCCAACATCCGTGATTGTTCCTGGGGCTGCTAATTTGCCACAGCTGCCATGCCCTCTTGATAAAATCAAGCGCGAGTCGGCTAAGGAGAAAAATGAAAGATTGAACGGAACGGAGGTTGCAGGAGAAGGCAGGAAGCAGCAGGAGGAGAAAGTCGGTGCAGGAGAGCGAGCGAGTGCAGGTTCGCGTGCAGCTGTAAAGGTAGCTTAGGTGTTAGGCAGACACTCGAGGAGTAGCAGTAGTGGTTGCTCCCGCAGAGTTGATTCTGAAGGGCGGGAGTGACCGGAAGGCGGATGACTCTCCATGTAAGGCCGTGGGAGTCAGGACTTGGGGTGTGTACTCCCCAGCGTGGGCGCCCTGGTCGCTGTGGAACCCAAGTCGCTGTCAGGAGGAGCCTACCGGAGCCAGGGTTCTGCGAGGCAAACTGAACAGCTGAAGTAGGCAGAGTGAAGGACAGCTGCAAGTAGGGCGACTTCTCTGTTGAGAAGCCTAGATGGGGGAAGCAGGAGAGCCGCCAGGTAAAAAGGCACCGGGCTTTGGATTGTATTTGAAAAGGACAGCTTCCTATAGTGTTTTAACCTTGGTTTTTAAAGGATTGTTTTTCTATATTTTAACCTCCATGTTTCACTACTGATTTTATGGATTATTTATTTATTGAAGATTTGAAGCACTGCACTTTATTTAATTTGAACACTGTTTGGTTCTGTTGTTTTAATAAAAGCACTTGACACTTTTTGTACACCATCCTCTTGCTCCATTGTTGTTGCCTCACTGCCTAGGTCATCGGTAGCATTACCGACGGTGACGGGTTTAAGGGCTCCCGTACAGAAGATGGGAGCATGGAGTCGAACCCGCATCGTCACAAGGTGAAAAGAGTGTCAGACAGAGTAATGATTATGAAGCTGGAAATTGGAGGTGTGATGGTGAATGTTGTTAGTGCATATGCCCCGCAAGTTGGGTGTGCAATGAATGAGAAAGAAGATTTTTGGAGTGAGTTGGATGAAGTGATGAACAGTGTACCCAAGGGACAGAAAGTGGTGATTGGAGCAGATTTCAATGGACATGTTGGTGAAGGGAACAGAGGAGACGAGGAGGTGATGGGTAGGTATGGTGTCAAGTAGAGGAATGAAGGAGGTCAGAGGATAGTGGATTTTGCCAATAGAATGGACATGGCTGTGGTGAATAAGTATTTTAAGAAAAGGGAGGAACATAGGGTTATGTACAAGAGTGGAGGAAGATGCACACAGGTAGATTACATCCTATGCAGAAGAGTCAATCTGAAGGAGATTGAAGACTGCAAAGGGGTGGCAGGGGAAAGTATAGTTAAGCAGCATAGGATGGTGGTCTGTAGGATGATGTTGGAGATCAAGAAGAGGAAGAGAGTGAGGGTAGAGTCAAGGATCAAATGGTGGAAGCTGAAAAAGGAAGACTGCAAGGATGAGCTTAGGGAGAAGGTGAGACAGGCACTGAGTGGTAGTGAAGAATTACCAAACAGTTGGGAAACTACAGCAGATGTAGTAAGGGTGACAGCAAGAAAGGTGCTTGGCGTGACATCTGGACAGAGGAAGGAGGAAAAGGAAACCTGGTGGTGTAATGGGAAAGTACAGGAGAGTATACAGAGGAAAAGGATGGCAAAGAAGAAGTGGGATAGTCAAGGAGTACAAAGAGATAAGGCACAAGGTGAAGAGAGAGGTGGTGAAGGCTAAAGAAAAGGCGTATGATGAGTTGTATGAGAGATTGGACACTAAGGAGGGAGAAAGGGACCTGTACCAATTGGCTAGACAGAGGGACCGAGCTGGGAAAGATGTGCAGCAGGTTAGGGTAATAAAGGATAAAGGTGGAAACGTACTCACAAGCGAGGAGAGTGTGTTGAACAGATGGAAAGAATACTTTGAGAGGCTGATGAATGAAGAGAATGAGAGAGAGAGAAGAGGTTGGATGATGTGGAGGTAGTGAATCAGGAAGTGCAACGGATTAGCAAGGAGAAAGTAAGGACAGCTATGAAGAGGATGAAGAATGGAAAAGCCGTTGGTCCAGATGACATACCTGTGGAAGCATGGAGGTGTTTAGTTGAGATGGCAGTGGAGTTTTTAACCAGATTGTTTAATGGAATCTTGGAAAGTGAGAGGATGCCTGAGGAGTGGAGAAGAAGTGTACTGGTGCCGATATTTAAGAATAAGGGGGATGTGCAGGACTGTAATAACTACAGGGGGATAAAATTGATGAGCCACAGCATGATGTTATGGGAAAGAGTAGTGGAAGCTAGGTTAAGAAGTGAGGTGATGATTAGTGAGCAGCAGTATGGTTTCATGCCAAGAAAGAGCACCAAAGATGCGATGTTTGCTCTGAGGGTGTTGATGTAGAAGTATAGAGAAGGCCAGAAGGAGTTGCATTGCGTCTTTGTGGACCTGGAGAAAGCATATGACAGGGTGCCTCAAGAGGAATCATGGTATTGTATGAGGAAGTCGGGAGTGGTAGAGAAGTATGTAAGAGTTGTACAGGATATGTACGAGGGAAGTGTGACAGTGGTGAGGTCTGCGGTAGGAGTGACGGATGCATTCATGGTGGATGTGGGATTACATCAGGGATCGGCTCTGAGCCCTTTCTTGTTTGCAATGGTGATGGACAGGTTGACAGACGAGATTAGAAAGGAGTACCCGTGGACTATGATGTTTGCTGATGACATTGTGATCTGTAGCGAGAGTAGTGAGCAGGTTGAAGAGACCCTAGAGAGGTGGAGATATGCTCTAGAGAGGAGAGGAATGAAGGTCAGTAGGAATAGGACAGAATACATGTGTGTAAATGAGAGGGAGGTCAGTGGAATGGTGAGAATGAGGGGAGTAGAGTTGGCGAAGGTGGATGAGTTTAAATACTTGGGATCAACACTACAGTGTAATGGGGATTGTGGAAGAGAGGTGAAGAAGAGAGTACAGGAAGGGTGGAATGGGTGGAGAAGAGTGTCAGGAGTGATTTGTGACAGGCTGATATCAGCAAGAGTGAAAGGGAAGGTCTACAGGACGGTAAGTGAGACCAGCTATGTTATATGGGTCAGAGACGGTGGCACTGACCAGAAAGCAGGAGACAGAGCTGTAGGTAGCAGAGTTAAAGATGCTAAGATTTACATTGGGTGTGATGAGGATGGACAGGATTAGAAATGAGGACATTAGAGGATCAGCTCAAGTTGGATGGTTGGGAGACAAAGTCAGAGAGGCGAGATTGCGCTGGTTTGGACATGTGCAAAGGAGAGATGCTGAGTATATTGGGAGAAGGATGCTAAGGATAGAGCTGACAGGTATGAGGAAAAGAGGAAGGCCTAAGCGAAGGTTTATGGATGTGTTGAGAGAGGACATGCAGGTGATGGGTGTAACAGAACAAGATACAGAGGACATAAAGATATGGAAGAAGATGATCTGCTGTGGCGACTCCTAACGGGAGCGAACGAAAGAAGAAGAAATTTACTCACAACTAATCATAGCTCAAAAAAAGTCTATACTAGGTTTGTGGGGAGTGGCAATAGGAGAAAATTAACGACATCACAACTGAAGTATTAGGCAAAGCATACTTTGTACCTTTTGCCTACTTACCTCATCTAAGCAGTTGACGTTAACACTTTTGCAACCCAGCAACCTTGAAGCTTCTTGGACATTTCCTGTTCAACAACATACAAAAATTAAATTCACTAAAGAAAACAAACACAATACGCTATCTATCTAAAAAAAAAATGTGAATTTCCCCTTGGGATTAATAAAGTATCTATCTATCTATCTATCTATCTATCTATCTATCTATCTATCTATCTATCTATCTATCTATCAATCAAAATTTTACTATCTCCATAAAAAGTAAAAAGTTAACACCCATTATGAGTTCACATTTGATATTCAGTTACCGATTAAATTACTTTAGTTTAATTAAAATGTATAGAATTACCTAACTAACCATTTGAACCCTCTATTTTGTGCTTACTGAGTTGAAACAAACTTTCAGGGCTACAGTATGACTCCCAAAGTACCGAAAAGCTGAACATCTGCAGGAAGGGGACAGGTGAATGTACAATAAGCCAAAAAATTACATTGGTCCTGTTTTAGGTAACAATGCTAAACTATTGCGGAAATTATATTAAAATGTGAAACATACTGTATGTAAGTTTTCGATATGCAAACATCTGGCATAGTAATTAGAATAAACACAAATTCTATGACTAATACAATATATTTATCCGTGCATCTAAAGGTTTCACTGGCAACCCAATTCATATATCAGCTTCACAATTCTCCAAAACCACTGCTAATAATTCAATGCTGCAAATTTTATATTCAAAGAATTTGTCCCGTACATGTTCAGACGTATACAATAATAAATATCCTATTCCGCAAACTTAGTATATCATGTCATGTGCAACAAAAAAAAAAAAAAAAAAAAAATCATAAAATATAAAACTTACAATTTTAACAATTCTTACATATATTCATTTATTTTAAAAAGCCAACACTGATTGGCTTTAAACATTTAGAACTAGACAAAGAGCCCGTTTCGACAACGTAAGATAAAACGGGCACGAGTTTGTGTCAGCAGTGTATGAAGAACAAATGATAAGTAACGAAGAAGTTGTTTTGTAATGATTGTAGTCCGCTTTACTCATTACTGTACAGGCTTGTACTGTTAGTTGATGAATTTTCCAGGCCTATAGTATAATATTGAATGAAGAATGTTCCAGTACAATATGGAATAGAAATAAGTATAAGCACCACAAACCTGATATAGGTGTATTGAATGAATGCGTAATTGAATCAGAATGCGTAATTAGGCCTCGAGCTGTAGTCGAAATCGCCTTTCAGGCCTCTAGAGCTTTAATCAAAGTCGCCTTTCTCTTTGAATTTTTGCGGCCGAAAATCCGCCGCCTGCCGTGATGTTGGGGTTGGATGTCGGTGTCGTAAGGTTTTTCGGGCAGCTGCGCAGAAGGCGACTGCGCATTCGGCTTCGGATGTGCACAGAAGGCGACTGCGCATTCGGCTTCAGATGGACGTGAGTGAGTGAGTGAGTGAGTGAGGAGGCAGGCAAATTATGTATTAAGATTTTAGTATCTGTTTTAAGGTGTCCACTGTTTTAAGAGTGTAAATCCATCAAAACAGGAGAATATTAAAACTTGAAATTTAGTGGAATGGTTTAAATAGTGTTTCTTCCAAAGACAGCAGAGTTTATGTCAAATGCTTTCAATAGCAACAAACCAATGGAAAACCAAATCCTGCAATCATTATAGCCAGTTACTTTATTTGACAAACTTCAATGTAAAAAATGCTGCTTTTCTATTTGAGTATTGAAGTGTCCATATGAATATCACCGTAGGGTATAAATACTAAAGCAGTTGATATACCCCTAATAAAATGAAATAAAACGAAACCGGTAACATGTCATACTTTTTTTTTTTTTTTTTTAATTAATTGGGTGCAGTCCATTAGCTTTTTCCAAACAAAACCCATTTTTGACAAGTAGGCTGTCAGTGCAAGACACCATGAGCTCTATGGATTGATTAAATTCACTACATTGCGAAGAGTGCAGATAAACTAATGATATGATACAATGACTGGGACAAAGACACACACACGTTACCTCATGTATGCACAAACATAATTTTTAATACTAAAATGTTTTTTGTATTATGGCAAGATGCTGGGGGCGGTACCCAACCGGGACACCTAGAAGGACCGGAAGAGGGATTACGCCTCCTCCGGACCACGAGGGGACAGCCACCCTGGTTGGTATGGGGACCACGGGAACAGAGCATGGAAGCTCAACCCTATAGGGGCCCGTGGTCACCGCCAGGGGGCGCCCGGATGCCTGAAGAGCCCCGGACGTCAGCACTTCTGCCACACCAGGAAGTGCTGGCGGAAGTTCATCGGGAGGCACCTGGAGCACATCTGGGTGAACATAAAAGGGGCCGCCTCCCTCCATTCGATAGCTGGAGTCGGGTGGAAGTGGACGTAGCTCGGAGAAGAGGAGTGGAGGCGGTCAGGAAGAGAGACATCATTGAAAGAGGCCTGGACTAAGGGTGATTTGGTGCAGGGGCACTGGGTTTTGTGCGATACACTTCTGTAAATAGAATATGTATAATAAACGTGTGTTTGGGTTTGAACCATTGGTGTCTGCCTGTCTGTGTCGGGGCTGCTTTCCACAGTATGAATCTTACAATTTCAGCATCTATGTTGCATTGTGTTCCCTTTAGATATATTTTAAAAACAAAAACCCAATACAAACTACAAAACCTGAAACAAATGTCCAATGACAATGTTTACAATTGATATTAAACTGATTTAGTACTTCAGCAAAATCTTAGCATTTTGCTCTCATTTTTCTAAAGCTAATGATGTCTATCAACTATTTACTTGCATAACAATTTCCATATGAATTCTTTACTGCATTCTGCATAAATACCCTTCTCATGAGATGGAGCTGTAGGGCCTAGAGATCAGTTCACAAGGATTCCTTTTAACACAGTTACACATGTGCCCCTGCAACTCTAGTACTACAAAAACATGTGACTGCTGAAAAGGAAAAACAAATCAAGCTTGGTTATTTTAACTTCAATGTCAAAATGTCATTTTAACTCCTACAACTGGCTATTTGAAAATGCACAGCTCCGCCATCCAAATACCTACATTTCTGTTGCATTGATCAGTTAACATCTGGCACAGTTTCATAATATGGCATATTGTGATTGTGCTGTGGGGTCAGTATTGAATGGTCCATGCTACACTGATACATAAAAACATTAAGTACTGCTATTGGTAAACCCAAAATGTAAACACGAGGTTTCCAGTACAGAATATGTAAACACATAATAAAATAAAAATCATGATTTATCATAAAACATGATGCTCATGAAATGTAGTATTGTCTAGTAGCACAGCTAACTACTAACAAATAACTGAAAAACATCGCATGACCAATGGGACATTTATTTTGACCAATTTAGGGAAATTTTGTGTCTTATGTGTAGATTCAAAAGAGAATAATTAAACTAGAAGTATTTATTCTGAATTTGTTAGCAAATGTAATGTTATTCCTACTTAACATTATTTTTGCTTTTCATAAATGTAAATTAAGTATTTTTTCCATATTAAGTTAATATGTAGTTTACATGTACATTGCACCTTACTTTTAAATCTCTTAGTCACACTGGGTGATCGATCTTTGAGCTGTTATTACTTATTATTAAAATAGAAGTCAAAAACAATTTTATAGCCCAATGCAATCTTCTTGAAACACTCAGAAGTAAAAAAAAAAAAATAAACCCTAAGAGGGCTCATCTTGTGTTTGAGAAGCTTGTTAGCTGGATGAATACAAATGCAGAATCACAGCATCAATATCAGCTTCATAAATATTTTCTCCAAAGCCATTACATATTACATTTCTTGTCATGTTGCCCATGGCAACCACAAGCATCAAATAACAATACAAAAAAAAATCAAAACAAAGAATAAAGCATCCTTGTGCCATATATTCACTGCTGAAAAAACCATCAAGCCCTATCATGAAGATCAGTTTATTTTAAATAATAAAACAGGCAAAGGAAAGGAAAGAAAACACAGGGCAGAGCTCAAAGTAACCAAACAAAGATATCAACAATAAACCTGCTGGTCCTGGTGCCTGCCTTTGCAGATTTACTGATGTGTTTGTTGGATGTCATGGCCCACCAACTTGTCTCTACCTCTCAAGAATGAAACCATTCTCCTACTTGCCTCGTGTGTCTCTCCCTGTCATGACCGTAATCTCTTATCCCATCCAGAGAACCTCTGCTGCAATTGTACTTAAGTCTCAACTCAACTAGCTCTCTGGTTAGCAAGTCGGTTTAAACCAGAATAATAATTAATAACCTACTCTCTAGGTCACTACGCCATAGATTCACATCCAGAGTTGGGGACGGTCTGCTTTGAGGAAAGGAAAGCCAAGTTAAGACTCACAGTAACCGAGCTGTTATCCTGACACTTCTGAGCCTTTTGTAGCCCTTAATACATTAGGTCTCCCAGGCTGCTTGTGGGCTCCCATCATTACGTAGGCAATATGATCCCCCTCCTTCCAATCAGGGCTACATGCAATGCTAGTTTATGATGCCATGCCCTCTATCTGCTAGTAGATCTTGTGCTGCTTTCTAAGAAACCAAAGCCTCTCAGACACTCACTGATTCACTCAGGCACATCCAAGTAAGTTAATTTGTGGTTCACCCATTACAGTTACAGAGCTAACTATACTACTTGGACTCAAGTCTTCCAACGTGAAATTAATGTGTATTCTCAACACCTTCAACAATATTTTTCACCACAAGAGGTTTGCTGTGGGATTCTCCTCTGGCATGTCCCATCGCAGTGTATCCATGCCTCTGGCAACACTGTGCTAACTGGGCATTCCTGCACATCAATATATTAGCATGTCTGCCAGTAAGGGGTGTTTTTTATTTTGCTTTTTAATTAACTAAAGCAATTGTTTTGATTGGCCATTATTAAAGGGTTCACATTTTTCATGTCTTCATGTGGAACATGGCCCTTCTCTAGGTGCATGTGATGTTACAAAAGATGGGCCTACTTTCAGAATTTTCATATTCAACTAAAGGTTTACTTGTTGGCCAGTGGGGTGATCCATTTCAGAATAAAAAAAAAAAACGCCTTTATATTTTTTATTGAAAGAGGCATGAACTGGAAACGCACTTACTAAGAATCAAATTACTTTCCTAGGTGGGGCGGCACGGTGGCGCTGCAGCTTCACAGTTAGGAGACCCGGGCTCACTTCCCGGGTCCACCCTGCGTGGAGTTTGCATGTTCCCCTCGTGTCTGCGTGGGTTTCCTCCGGGTACTCCGGTTTCCTCCCACAGTCCAAAGACATGCAGGTTAGGTGCATTGGCGATCCTAAATTGTCCCTAGCGTGTGCTTGGTGTGTGGGTGTGTGTGTGCACGCCCTGCGGTGGGCTGGCGCCCTGCCCAGGGTTTGTTTCCTGCCTTGCGCCCTGTGTTGGCTAGGATTGGCTCCAGCAGACCCCCGTGACCCTATAGTTAAGATATTGCGAGTTGGATAATGGATGGATGGATCTTTCCTAGGTAGTCCAAAAAACTTTTATTTTTTGCCTTTATTACCCCCAACCCATACCTGGAACCAATCTGGAATATTTTGAAGCTTACTAGGTTGCTGTTCCATACATGGACTTACAACAATATAGGCACCCTCAACAAGGAAGTGGTAACACAGTAGTTGCTAAGTGGTATGTGCCTTTGTCATTAATGAGCAGACTGCAGTTAAAGTGTTTTTCCCCTGTTGGTGGTATTTAAGCATTTACTTAAATCTTTTGGATTTGGTTTGTTTTTCTTTACGATACCAAGTCTTATGGAGAAATTCAGAACAAACTCTTAAGTTTAAGCTGCAGACAGATGCCTGAAAAAAACAGCATCTTAGCAGTGTAAAAATGTGCAGGGAGAAAAAATAATAACTACAACATGTGTATAAAGAGGCAGCAAAAGTAACAAATACCAATATGTGATTTCCCCAAAATCTTTATGGTGCAAAAAAACAGAAACGTCCTTCATTTAAAGTATGTTGAACATATCTAATCTACCGTACCAGTGATGCCTCTTTCCTCATTCTGGAATATGACAAGAAAGACCTTAAAACTGGCCATTTGCTAGGTTCAGGTTCAGATTCTGGTTCTGGTGTTTGCGTAAATCAACATTGCTGTACTAGCTGAAAAAGGTGTGTACATTTTTCCCAGCGGAATTAAACCTTACATAAAGAATATGGAAACTTACTCATTGTTGAGAATTTGAAAGCACACTGTGTAGCAAGTCTCATCTTTGAGCTCTTTACTATACTCGCAGTGTCAGATGTAATTATTGTACGTAATAAACAGGTAAAGAAAACAAAAGGCACAGCTTTTACCACAAATAATTCATGCTTCTTTTTTACTTCCTTGTAAGGTTTGCCAGCTTTATCACTGTTCAATGTATCTATTGTGAATTAAATGATACTGTACATGCCTGCTCGGCAGCAAGTAGCTGTTCTAATGAAACATTTCGTAAATCTGTAACATTTTAACAAATCGTTACTTAATCTCTCCAGAGAAGTAGACAGACGCCACAAATGTGACATAATATAGTAATTCCAGACACTTCTACAACAAAGATAGAAACAAGAAAATCACAGCAATTAAAAACCTTAGTCCCGATTAATATAATGTTTGGAGCCAAAGCTCATGACCATGGAGTTACTGTAAAAATGTAGCTGACAACCAGTACAACAAAATAGTAGTATAATAGAGGAAAGGCATTTAGTGACTTTAAACTGTGCTACAGGTAATAAGATAAGCACTCGATCTCCCCACGTATTAAAACTGCTGCAAAACTGGCATTAAACAGCCATACAATTGTACTATAAATAATTTCTTTTGGGCCGCAGGTGAAACATGCCTCCTCTTCAAATACTTTCTAATGGGCACCCATCGAGGACTGTGTACACCCAAATAATGCAGCGTGCATCCAGACACAAAACTGGCACGATGGACTTGCGTGGACATCCCTTCCTATCTCCAGCACTGCCCTTGCTTTTATTCCTACCTTCAGAAATAACGTTGAGCAGCTCCTTCTCTTCATCAGTCATTTCGCCTTTTTTGGAATAAGCCATGCTCCTTAAGGAAAGGATAAGAGGCTCCCTATAAAATCAAAAAGGACTGCAAATAAACTGAACGTTTCCTTCATAAGGTATTTCTTCGAAAATAACAAAATCTCATTCGTTTCCAGTAAGCTTCCAACCACCATTACAATTAAAGCTATAGACTTGAGTCCTTCCTTTGGTTCGTACCATAAGGCAATATTATGTGGGGGGAGTTGATTTAATTTTGCAATTTTTTTTATTACATTCATTCAAGAGTGGTTTGAAAATATAATTCTTATAAAATGAGATTGTAATTATTAAAGGAATATTATTAGCTAATTTTTTTGTTGCATTTAGTGAATATTACTTAAAATCAGTTGTATATCTCCCCCTATGACTTAATGAAGCGCCCTTGTATTTCAGTAGGTTGTGCGAAACGTCGCTTCTCCAACTCGCTGGCTGTCATTCGTTTATTTGGTACATTCTCTACGCAGTGTAACAGGAGTGCTCGTTGAGAGGTAAGGTTGTTTGAACATTTATGTGAGATCAGCCGACCATTCGTATCAGTTGTGAAAAAGGCATTTGTATTATTATGTCTTTCCGCAGTTTGCATGCCTTTGCTTAGAATTTGGTTGTTTTCTTTGTACAATATTAGTGAATGGCAAACGTTCTCCTGTTACTTGCATAAGGGGAGAGAGTTTATCCAACCTATAAATTCTGAAGATCATGAAGGGCATTGCTTGTGCGGGTATCAGTGACAATAAAGATGCTAAGGTGTCATTCATGCCTGTGGTTTTGTTTTATGAACGCTTTTTTTTTAATTTATGCCTCTTAAGCTCTGAATGCTAAACAAAAATGTCATGAGGCGTGTTCTCTTTGTAGAGCGGAGGTATTCATATGCCGCGTACAAACAGCATAAGCTTTACTCTATAATATTTCATTTTCAGTTATGAGCTGCTATGTAAGTCGAGTGGGCGATGCATGTAAGTGCTGGCTGCAAGGAAAGAGGAAGGTTAATTGTTTACCTTTTCGATCGAACATTAAAGCTATCACTTTGACACTTCACTGTACTTGGCGAATAGTGATCAGAGACCTTTGTGGCTAGAACTGTAAAATAACGCAGTCTTTTTTAGAACGTTTTGTCTCTTTTTAATCAGAGTTGTCATTGTCCTGGACTGTTTTCTATGTGTTTGAGTTTAAAGTTTGCACGGGTTGGTTGCCTTTAGTTTTTACTGCGTGTCATGTAAGCAGTCCTTTCCTATAATGCCTTTTACGGCCCCTCACTGTGGTGGATAGCTGAGCAATACCGTTCAAAGATTTCAGCTTTAGGGTTGCATGTTAAAGTGTGTTCGTGACGAGAGGTCGTTATAAAGTTACATTTATCAAATAAAAAATAAGATACATTTTTATATGTTGTCTTGGTTGTAGCGGCATAATCTGTTTAGTTCCTAGATATTAAAGCATTTTTCTGCAAACAGATTCACATTTTAAAGCGTGCACCAGCTCTGCATTCTAACATGGAAGCTGTGTGTTATGTGTGGGTGCGTGCGTGTATTAAACAATTGATGTCTTTGTTTTCTGCATTGTGATTCTAATTAAAATGTGACAATCTGGATTACAGATATGCCGCCCACCTGTTATATATTGTGGAAGTTCTTGGCTACAGTGTTGCGTTTTTATCCATTAGTTTAAAACGTTTATGCCTTTCCCCCCCGCATCTCTTTGTCTGTGCTAGCTAAACCGTAATTTAACCGGCATCCTGGTTTTCGAATGGTTTTGCAGGAGACTGACTTGGGTCATAATTTTTTGCAGGTTTGCTGACTTCACAAGCGTGCAAATGCAGGCATAGGAAAGCGGCTCCCCTTTTATCTGATGCAGATACTGAACATAATGTACCATTGCCAGGACATCTGCTTTCACGAGAGTAACATTCTAAAAATAGTAACTGATTCCTTCACATTAGTGTTAAAACAATTTATGTTGTAAAGCTTTTGCTCCAAGAGTAACAGTTAAAATTAGTTGCATGCACGTTGAAACTGAAAGTAATCTGGAAAGGGTTGCTTTTAAAACATTAATAAGCTTGGTTGTCATTTGTGCTAGAGCCACATAGACAGCTGCATTAAGTGTGCATTTATAACAATGTATTTATAAAATAGTTTTTATATATACAGTTTCAGAAAGAACTGTTAGAAACTTGATTTTTTTCTACTTTGTTAAATATCCATATTTAATAATATACTGTACCCTGGCAGATATTTATAAAAGCAATTAATAATATTGGATTTTGGAATATTGTAGGTTCCTTTTTAACGAAAACTCTCCAACAGAACAAAGCAAACACAACACAATCAAATAGAAAAGCTTTCTGTGCTAGAGGCTCAAGTTTTAATTGACACATAATATATTGTGCATTAAAGGTATTAAGGAGCAGGTGACATGCTTGATATATGCTAAATGTAATTTTTAGATCAAGTACCTGCTCTTTACAAGAACCCATCATAGCTGTCTTCATTGTAGAACTGTACCCTGTTTCATACTTACTCCCAATGTGTTTTCGGTTGCAGTATTTTGTTAACCCATCCATGAAATTCATGTTAAAAATAGTTCCTCAGGGATCCATTTTGGGTCCTATTTTATTCTCTATATACTTTCATCCTATTGGAGCTATTTTTAGGAAATTTAACATTGCTTTTCACTGCTATGCTAATGACACACAGGTTGATATTCCTGTCTGCAACTCTGCAATAAATCAACTACACAACTGTCTTTCTGAACTAAGATCCTGGATGGCTAATAATTTTCTTGATCTGAATCAAAATAAAACGGAGGTGCTTATAGTGGGTCCATCAGCTAAAGCCCAAATTGGTCTTGGACTTCTTGGCTCTTTCTTTCTCTTTTGGAAATCTCAAGTCCGCAATCTTGGTGTAATCTTTGACAGTAACCTCCCTTTTGAGAAACAAGTAAATTCTGTAGTCAAGAGTTGCTTTTTCCAGCTTCATCTATTAGGTAAGATCAAGCTTTTTTATCTTCTAGGGATCTTGAGAAAGCTACTCATGCTTTTATTTTTTCTCGCCTTGATTACTGCAACTCGCTGTATTCTGGGATTAGCAAATCCCTGATACACAGGTTACAGCTGGTCCAAAATGCTGCCGCTCACTTTCTGGTTGGGGCTAGAAAGTCTGATTCTGTTTCTCCTATTTTAGCTTCTTTACACTGGCTGCCTGTCAGTTTTCGAATTGATTTTAAAATCTTGTTGCTAGTTTTTAAATCTTTACATGGGCTTGCTCCTGCCTATTTATCTGAATTATGTGTTTTACACCAGCCATCCAGAGTGCTTAGATCTTCTGGTCAGTTGTCTCTTGTTGTCCCTCATACCAAGTGTAAAACCAAGGGGGACACGGCTTTTCCAGCTGCTGCTCCTCACCTGTGGAACTCTTTACCTCATCCTATAAAGGAGTTGTCTACAATTGAACTGTTTAAAACAAAAATAAAGACTCGTTTCTATTCACTTGCATTCTGTGACCTTCAGTAATACTGATGGTTTCCTCGTTGTGATTATATAACATCACTTCTATTTATTATTAATTTTATTTTTATTTGTGTTCATATATTTTTATTTCTATTTATGTTATTTGTTTGTTTTTTTTCTTGTATTCTATTATTGTAAAGCACTTTGGCCACAGCATTCCTATGTTGTTTTAAGTGTGCTATATAAATAAACTGACATTGACATTGATACCTGTTAACCATTTTTGTTCTAGGTTTTATTTTCTTTAGCCATTTTTAGAATACTCTTCCATCAAGACAGATGTTTGTTGCCATAATAAGTGCTCATTGTATTAAGTGGTAGATGTTAGATGTTTTCAAATCTGAGTGGCTCATTCTTAAATGTACCATTTGAACTCACCACTACCACTCCATCTTATCTGGCCATTAGATATTTACCATTGTAATGCATGCTGTTAGTTAATGGATACATAATCTGTTCACTTAACACAAAGAATGGTGGATGAGATGATTCCTTAGGAAGTGAAATAATGACCTTTGAAATGTGTTCAACCATGGCTTATCTTCTACAGCTTTCACTGTACTTTTTACATGTGGCAATCTTTCTACTACTAGATTTCAGCACAAATCAACACCCCTCACGACCACTGCTCACTTAATACCTATTTATCTAAGAGTTTCATACAGCAGCAGAACCACTCAGGTATTTATAAGAAGGTGGTTTATGAGTAACTGAAAACACTTTTGGCCCTGGATACTTTTTGTGCATTAATTAAAAAAAAAACAATTATGAATAATAAACACTTACTACCTAAATGACTAGTATTTCATTTTCTGAAATAATTAAATAATAAGGCTAGCAGACTAACCAACATCATAAGACAAAACCTGCGGTGGGTTGGCACCCTGCCCGGGATTGGTTCCTGCCTTGTGCCCTGTGTTGGCTGGGATTGGCTCCAGCAGACCCCTGTGACCCTGTGTTTGGATTCAGCAGGTTGGAAAATGGATGGATGGATAAGACAAAACAAATTGAAGCCCTTCTGTTCTTCTGCATCTATTATTAATATGATAATGTGTTCACATTGTCCTTCTAAAATGACGTTATCTCTTATAGTAACAGTTTTACAAAAGGACTTTTCTTTTTTTGCAGAGCTTTGAAAGCATTTATGTAAATAAAGGCAAGATAGCATCTGTTTGTATGCATGTCCCAGCATAATCCAAGAATGTCTACACTTATTTTCATGAAAATTGGAGGAAAACTCTGGGATAGTCCAATATAGAATGTACCCTGTAGACTGTGTGGCATTATTGATCCTGAAGTGGGTGTGGAATAAATGTCATGAAATACTATACAGCTTGGTCTATCATTTATTATGTTTGCAACCCCAGAGTGCAATAAATAACTCTGGAGATTATATGGCCCTACCCTGTGTGGCATGGTGTCATGACAAACGACAGTCAGTCATTTTCTAACGTGCTTAGTCCTTAATAGTGTTGTGTGGGGTGCTGAAGCTTATCCCACCTAGCATAGAGCGCAAGGCAGGAACAAACTCTGGACACTGCACCAGTCTATTACAGTATTACAATATTACAACATTACAAAGACAAGTATTACAACCATGAACTGACATACATCAGTTGATCCAAAGGTAAATATGCACATAATTAGACCACCACTGCAACCAGTCTAGTGTTGGTTCTCAGTTGTATTTGAAGCTATACTCCGCTGGTCACTTCAGGCAGTCATATACCTATTGTCAAGTATTATGTAGTCAAATATAACGTACAGTAGAGTCAAATATCATGTAGAATTAGGATCATTGACTGTTTTTAGTCTATATTCATGAAGAAATATTATACTGACCACACCAGATAATGCAGCTAGTTAAACATATGGCTGAGATATTCAATTAATGGAAAATTGCCAGATTAAAAAAAAACTTTTCTCTTTTGCCTGCACTTTTCTGTTTTACTGCATCCCGACATAGTGATTTATCCTTTAATAGGGCAACTAGATTTTCCCAGAACCAATACAAGGTAATTTTGGGAGGGGAGATTGCTCATTTGGGTGGCAGGTATAATGTGAATGGTTGATTTGCGATTCTTAGGTGCAACTGCATTTTCCTTTAATGCTTATTGTCATTGTCTGCTATGATACAAGAATTGGAATACAACTATAGCTTTCACTCATGTTAAGACAGCTCACACAATAGACAGGTCCAGAGATATAGGATGAGTTTCTACACAGTGACAGTATCTAAACCATATTAGCTACTGCATATTAATGCACGTTACCACAACATAGACACCAGCAATTACAAAGTCAGAATCAAAGCTAGTCAGAAAAGGTTGCTCTCGGTGTTGGACAGCTGTGATACAATCAACAAAATGTGAAATAAAAAAATGTTTTGTTTTTTTTTCTTTCTTGGCTGAAAATGCTGAACTGGTCAAACATCTGTCTTGTGGCTGTTTTTTTTCCCCCAGTTTTTCATGGGGTACATACAGCTAAAGTAAGCTATCATCGGCTAGCACATGGTCAGAGGCGGCATCTGATCAGATCTTGATCAATTTTGAAGAAAATGATGTAGCTTTAGATTGGTACACTGTGTTTAATCATCAGCTAGTGATGATCAGTGTGCAATATGTATAGTATAAAATTTGGGCAAGTTATTTGAATGAGAAGTTAGTGCTGTATAGACTAGGGAACAAATTATAATAAGTGGGGATACCGATATAGATTTGGGCTACAAGATGTCTTACTTCCCCACTCATAAAAGAGCTTTCTCTGGTTGTGTCTAAGCTGCCTGCCACCTCTGTTTGGAAAAAGCATCCAGTCTGTCACATAAAGGATAACTCTGCTGCCTCCTAATCACTTCCTTGCTTCCTGTAAATCCATGAAAACCCTTCACCCTTGATATGGCAGCTTGCTTGCTTGCTCTCTAGCATTCTGGGGAGTTTAAAGGACATACTGTATTCCAAATAAATTTTCTTTGCTTTTTTTTTTTTTTTTTTTTTTTTAAATATTCTTTGCTTTTGTGAAAGAATTTCCTTTTGAAAAAACCCTTCACAGTGATAGAGCATACAACTCGTGGAAGCCAATTCCTACAAATAATGGTATTTAAAGATGCTCTCCAATCACCAGTGCTGACCGTCTGGTTATATGGGCCCTGTTGGCCTAACCCTTGCCTCTTCTTGCTAGCTGGGCAACATTGTAATGTCTTCTGTGTCTTTCATTAAAATTAATGAAACCTCTCAATAACCTCATTTATTTGGAATTCAAAACATTCATATATCCAAAGGGCAACCCTACAAAGACCTAAGGCAGAAGGTGGCATGGCTCTACCTAACTTTCAGTTTTATTACTGGGCAGCAAATATACAAGCTATAAAACGTGGACATTGAGACAAATAAATGAACATACACGGGCTTGGTCCTGAATGAAAATAAAATCCTGCAATACTTCTTTATATTCCTTGCTTTGTACCCCAATAAGTACAAGTTTTCGCCAATATACTAGCAACCCAATTGTGCTTCATTCACTCGGAATATGGAACTAATGGAGGAAGTACTTCAAGATCGAGAAGCTTCTATCTGTGGCACTTCTGCACTATAACCACCTTTTTCCACCCTCTCAAACGTACACAGCTTTTAATGTCTGGAAAACATTTGGAATTAAATCACTTAGATACCTGTACCAAGAGAACATCTTTGCATCCTATGAACAATTACACTCCAAATTTAACTTTCCAGCAACACATTTCTTTCACTACCTCCAAATTAGAAATTTTGTTAAACAAAACCTTCCCGATTTTCCTCACCTTCCACCTATCGCTATTCCGGAAAAACTATTGATCAGTCTTGATGACTCAGAAAGCATTTCTACAATATATAAAAACCTTTTTAAAGTCCCTCCCTTTCAAAGATCCCAGATTACAGTGGGAAAAGGATCTCTTACTCAACATTTCAGAAAAGGAGTAGAAGGCAGCCATGCACAGAATTCACTCGAGTTCCATATGTGCAAAGCATACAATTATTCAACTTAAAATTACATATCGAGCGCATCTGTCTTGTTTAAAATTGTCCAAAATGTTTCCAGGGCAAGATCCAACCTGTGAATGTTGCAATCAAGTTCAATCCTCATTGGGGTGGAGTTGTCCAAAAATATTTTTGCAGTTGTTGATTTTTTTTATTTCTGGCTAGATAAAAGCCTGTAATGTAATGACAAAATACAAGTTTGTTACGGAATACGGTTTCTTCTTCTTTTTTTTTTTTTTTTTTTGTGGTGCATTATTGGGAAAGATATTTTGCTGGGTAATTATGAGCTGTCATTACCAATTTTACATTCAAATTATTTCATGTTATTAACAAACTGTTCTATTAACAAAGTACATTAGGCATATACTTTTATCAGAAAATGTTGAACACAACTGTATTTCTGTTCTGAAAAATACCTCAAGTGGAACTGCCTAGTAAAATGTTTGCTTCCTGCTGCTGTAATTTATGAATATAGACATTTCTTGTTATGCACAGTTTTATTTTTTTTTTATATATAACACCTATCTAATAAGCATAATCATAAGGTAAAATACTGCCATTGTCTCCTTTATAAAATGTACATCTGATCTGTAACTGCAATGATAAAAAATTGCCTGAACTACAGCCTGCCAATATTGATTACCATATGTGATCCAACCTGAATTTGCACACATAACAGGATACCCAGTTGTAAGTCTTTACTGATATACTTTATGCATTCAGCCTGAGTATCTCCAAGAGCTCTGTACTCTTATAGAGCATGTGATAACTGTGCCTTCTGTATAGTCGAATAACAATTGTGTGACACACAAAAGTGAGGAAAAGAAAAACTGTCTTCCCTTTAGAGGTTTAATATTGATTGTGCACATTGGATTCAAGAGTGACTCTCCAATAGGAGCCATTCACCTTGCACTCTACAAATAATTGTAACCCACTGAAAAAAAGGAGCAATCACACAAAGGAATTCTGCATGTCATTTACAGTAGTGAAAAATATTATAGGCAATATGAAATTAGTCTTTCATTTGCTCTGGCTTGAATTCCATAAATCATGTCACTAAGTGTCCTAAGTGCCTGGTCTAGCTGGATTAAAAAAACACTTGCTTAGCTCTGGCAGTTATGTTTGTTATCTTTATGAAGTGTGCAATGCAGTCATTACCCTGAAACAGACCGAGGGAGTGAATCTGGAACAGCATAAAAGCATACCAGATCAGTTTACAAGAATATTGTGTTTAGTTGAGTGAATACAACATTAATGGTACATTAGTAAATAGTGGGATTTCCATTTATGCATAGTGATGCAAAACCAAGATGTTTCTTGATTTTGTGCCAGTAATATTGATAATGATAGTAATACTATTTCAAAAAGAAAATGGCAATTATTTAAAGAAATCCTTTACATTTTCAAATGGTTTGTAAATTACACCACCAGTGTAAAATCATTTAGATTCTTTTTTTTTAAATCAAAAATTGCTGTACTGTACATAAGACAGGTTTTTCAAGCACATTAAATTACTAATATCACTTTGGGAATCTTCATTTTGGTTTCTGGACCTAACAAAGCTTTGAATGGACACCCCACCCCTAACA
Organism: Erpetoichthys calabaricus; assembly: GCF_900747795.2. Taxonomy (NCBI): domain Eukaryota; kingdom Metazoa; phylum Chordata; class Cladistia; order Polypteriformes; family Polypteridae; genus Erpetoichthys; species Erpetoichthys calabaricus. The sequence continues at coordinate 59,222,648 of NC_041406.2, read as the reverse complement.
TGCCTTTAACCTCCATCCATATGCTGACTGTGAATGAATGTATTTTTCTCCTTGACCTCACTGGTGCTTTTGATATTGTTAACATCAATATCTTCCTAGTTGGACTAACTGAAATTTCTTTGTAATGAATTTGTTTCACTTTTCCAGCTGTGCACAGACTCCCACTCCTCTCCCTGTGGCTTTTATATGTATTTGTTTAGCTAATGCTTTTATCAGAATATAAAAATCCAGTAGATAGATAGATAGATACTTTATTAATCCCAATGGGAAATTCACAGTAGTTTAAGTATTGGCAGAATAAGTGATAGGGTTCATGCAGTGAATATGTGATTGGCTTTGCAATCTCACATATTATCTCTCTGCTAATGTTATACAATCATCTGTAGTTTAATTCTCCGCTTAATCCTCATCCACCTGCTTAGTTTTATATCCTATGCAGAAAACTATAGGCTCTTTGCTAGATTGCTGTAAATTGTTGGAATCAGTTCTTTAAATTTTTGAATTAACAATAAACAAATAGAAGTTATTAAAATTTGCCTATTGATTGAGTTGGAAAGGATATATCCATATACTGCTTTAGAGAGGAGTTTTTTATTAACTTTTTGTACTTTTTAATTGCCACAATGGTTGGACAAGCATCCCGACCAGGAATGGCGATGGTTCTTTGCCTGGACACGAGGCTTCAGGAGGTCAATCAGGTATCCCAACCAAAGTAGAGAAAGAGGCCATACCCAAACAGGACTTCCCAAGGGGTAGTTCCAGTACCTTCACTGAACAGGGGAAAAGAAGAGAATGTCAGGGAGGGACTGTCTCTGAGGCCTCTTTATTCCCCCCCCAGGTGCTAGATGGCAGCAGCCCTCCATATAGGTGCCCATTCAGGAACTAGCAGGGAATGCTGGGTAATGTAGTCTGACAGAACAGCCCAGCTGGGGCCTGTGGGTGCCACAAGCGGGCACTGCAGGGTGATGTACTCCCTATTATATGAGACTTCTGTGTGACCAAGAAGTACTTCCAACAAGCAACAACCCTGGCACCAGAAGTACTCCCGGGTCCTCAATAAAAGGGGCCACACTTCCTTATCCAGGCAAGTCGGAGCTGGAGAAGGGAAGTACAGTGGTGAGAGGCGAGGAATTGTGAGGAGAAGTGAACTGTGAGAGAGATTACTCGTGCTTGTGCTTTGTTACTTATGGAGGTATTTTTGGTTAATAAATCATCCTTTTTTTGCATATCTGTGTTTTTGGTTTGGGGCTCACTGGTACCCTGGTTCCATCACAGCTTTTAAAATATGAAATTAATAAAACAGGAAAATCCTGCTGCTCTTTCAATGCAAAGAAAAAGGTTGCCATTTTCAGAACACAATGAAATAAATTCAGAGGTAAATAGGGACCTATGGAATCAGTTTTATTTTTTTCACAAATTCTGTTTTAGTCAGTCAGTCAGTCATTTCCCAACCTGCTATATCCTAACACAGGGTCACGGGGTCTGTTGGAGCCAATCCCAGCCAGCATTGGGCGCAAGGCAGGAACAAACCCCAGGCAGTGTGCTCGCCCACTGCATGGCACACACACACACACACACCCACACGCTAGGGACAATTTAAGATCACCAATGCGAGTAACCTGCATGTTTTTGGACTGTGGGAGGAAACCAGAGCACCCAGAGGAAACCCACGCAGACACGGGGAGAACATGCAAACTCTACACAGGGAGGACCCGGGAAGTGAAACCAGGTATCCTTACTGTGAGGCAGCAGAGCTACCACTGCACCACCGTGCTGCCCCAATTCTGTTTTATTTTTTTGATTTTCACCATTTTATTTTTCCTTGATTCGGATTTCTAGGGTTTACATTTTTTTTTACAGAAAGAAAGTAGTAAGAGCAACCAGAAAACACACAATAATGAAATGGCACTTCACATTAATTTTAATGAAACAGCACACTAGCACAACTGAACCTTATTTTGCAGTTCCATTCATCAGGTAGGAGCCCAGATCCTCCATGATGCTGTATGTTGAGACTGCAGTAGGACAGTAAGTGTCCTCCAGAATTGTAAGAGCTGTTACTAGTTTGATGCATCCTTCTGAGATGAAGGTTAACTTCACTTTTAGGGTCTAGGATATTCGTTACAGCCTGGGCTGATGTGTTCTCAGCCAGAAAGAACTATTTGTAGAGGTGAATATTTTCAGCGTGATACCCTACTGATTCGAACCAGGGGGTATACCTTGGTCAGCACAATCTCTTTTAGTGAGAAGGTTGTTCATCTCCTTTTCCTGGCAGGCTTCTTGAAGAAGGCAGACTTTACCCACAACGCTAGTGATGCTGCCTCACTGAAGTATTTGTAGTGCTGCCAGGCCCACCAAACTGATGACATGACGCAAGTAGGTTGAATGTACACTGTTAGGCATAACCCCTTTTAAAACTTCCTGGTATGCTTTCAGACAGTATGATGCATTGTCTGTAACCACTGCTAAAATGTCATTAAGATTCAGCTGGTTGTTGTGAAGGGCCTGAAGTGCTGCCTGTGAAAAGTTGGAAAAGTTGCAGCTCTCCATAAAGATAACATCTGCCAAAAAGTACTGATCTTCAGTACCTGTAATTGTAATTATGTAAATTATTTCTAATGATTCTTAAACCTTAAATGTTTACAGATTGAAAATGTGCATCATTACATCTGTAGCTTCATCTACTGCATATCTTAAAATAATTAGTTACAAAGCAAAAGCTAACTAATCTGGTGGACATTATATCCGGGAATTAAACAGAAAAAAAGAAAGAGAGACACGCTTTTAAGGGCTTGTTGCATCTGAGGAGAAGCCTGCTCTTCTGCCCAGGTTTGTAGGTGCCGAGTTTATAACGAAAGAGTCTAATGTGGACCTTGTGTGCCTCGTCACCGTGAGGCAAAACATTTATGAAATCCAGAAACATTGTTGTTGATTTTTAAAAGGGAACCGTTAACAACCAGGGCCATTCACTAATAACATTTTTCTACAGGGAAGAGTGTTAATACCAGTTAAATATAATTTAATTGATTAAATGATTCACAATAAATACATCACGTATAATTAGAACAGGCTACATAAAAGAATTACAATACAGCCAAATGTTTACTCACCTATCACTATGTTGAGAACTATGTGGTCACGGCTATCAGTGGTTTCATCAACTACAACATAAATTTTCTTGCCACGAATCTTTCGAAGAACGATGTCCATATGTTGTTCAAAGACACGGGGCAAATGAGTTTGACAAAGACTTTTCTCATTTTCTGGCAGCGCGCCTCCTTGTTTACAAGGCTTAATAAAGAAAGGATGCATCTTCATAATTTTTTTGAGCGGTATGTCTGACTCACATGGCCACAAACTGGCGTCTTGCATATCACAATTTTGTTGTTTCCTCGTTAGTACCTGAAGGGGAACACTTTTTGATCTTAATTTCTCCTTCTTCTTGAGATGGGTTTTAGATTTGATGTGGTCATTGCAAGTATCTTTTCATGTCCAGTCTATGGTATGGTGGTAAAACTTGAAGAAAAGTTGTCCAGATTTGTAAAAGTCGCCAGGATATTGTTGTGCCCTCAATTTTGCAGTTAAGCTTGTGTTTCTTAGTTTTTTCGACGTAGTTAGGGTATCTGATACTGCTTGCTTTGACATTTCTGTCTCATGCAGCTAGGTAATTCGTGTGCCTTTAATGGGAAAACATACAGGAAACACGTGCACAAACAGATAGAGGCACGACTGAATTTCTTCAAAGAATTGCGTTCGCTTGAAAAATAACAAACAAGATAATAGTATCTGAATGATAGAACCACAGATTATTCAATCGTTTAATTTATTGGGAAGTTTTGTAACAGTTACCCCTTCAGTCTCTAAATTCTGCACATTTCCATTTTTAAATCTAAAATCTGTTTTTGTGCGTTAATTTCATGATTTCGTTCATGTTTTCTGCATTGTGGAAATCCTAAGGCCCTAGGTAAAATACATAATACATGCATGCTTTGAGAGCATGATTATGTGATCAATCAGCTACAAGTTCCAATTGTTTCAACTTGTAGTATCACACAATTTAGTGAAGGAGTTGGAACATTATAGCAAATAAATTTGTATTCATCCTCTATGTAATGGACACGGCTAAAGTTGTCCGTCCAACAATCAAATCCATTTTTCTAACTGGGTGATTCAGTTCAGGGCTGCAAGGAGCAGATACCTTTCCTGCCTATACTAGCCATAAGGCAGCAAGTGAACAAAGTAGAGAAAAAGTGTACTTTAGTGAGCCTGAGATATTGGCATATATACTGTCAGAAACTCCACTCAGAGTCAAAGCAAGGATCGGGGCAGCCACCCATATATTTGGTATCCTGGCTGCAAAGTCGCAAAATGATACAGCACTGACGTGCACAAAACCGAGTCCAAAACAGAACTGAGGGAATAAGGAAAAGGTGGAGGCTTTTAAAGGGGAAGACAGGAAGTGAAGTCAGAGGGGTCGGTCTTATAAGGGTCTTCAGCCATATGCTCGAGCACGTACGTGACATCAGAGGGGCCGGAGCCGACAAGGTCTTCCTCCATAGGCTCAGACCCGGGAAGTGACGTCAACAAGGCCAGGTGGAATCTCCCGTGGATGGTCTGCAGGAAAGCGAGAAAAAGAATCTGTGCACTCTGCCACATCCCGGTCTGACTCGGAATTGCTCTTACTCAAGCCCTTTAGCTGCCCCCAATGCGCACGTGTGTGACAATATATAGTATGGGTGTTCACACTAAGAAAAGTGTAAGAACTTTCTTGGGTTCAGAACACAATATGGTGTAAACAATAAGCAGTGTTTATTATCATTTAAAACAAGTGTCTATATCAGTGAGCTCTTTCTGCTTTAACCATCATAAGCAATGATGGTCTTACTTGCAGCTGGGCTGCTTATCCTGCTTACTGGACCATGGGTAGGCAGAGACATATGATGTTCAATATTTTAGTTTTCTTGAAAAACAAAATCACGTGAATTTTTAAAACATTGCCTTTAAAACTGAACGGTTTGTCCTTTTTCAGTTTTTCTTTCTGTTTGTTGCTACTGGAGCAATGTCACGGTTATGGCCAACTGTAGGCATGGGTGCTTTTTGTGTTTACTTTTTTATTGAGTAATTTGAATTTACACTTTCATATTCTAGTGACTTAATGTGACCGCAGTCACAGCTGTTTTAAATGCATTGAAGTCGGGTGCACAAGTGTGCCTCCATTTCAGAAAATGTAGAAACTCTCAGCAAAGGAATGATCAATATTTGTAAGTGTAGTCCTTACTTACACACATCAGTAACTTCTCAGCATTTGCTGTATAGGAGATGAGCACTGCATATCTAAGCTAAGAACTGTTGCACTTTGCGTTACACAAGTATCTTCTTATCTAGCTGAATCCATCATTCACATTGCTTTTTACTTTATTCCCCTCTTCACATGTTGAATTGAAGTGGCTAAAAAGAAACGGGCAGAATCAACTGCCTGGTGATAAGTTACTTTACAATCCACCTCACATCTGCCATAGCATAGATCTATCTAGCGAGAGAGAGAGCTAGCACATAGTGAGAGGGCAGGAACAGGAAAGAGAGGAAGACTTCCTGATACCAAACAGGAGAATGCATGCTATACATCTGGAACCCCAGCTGCTATCATGCATGATGTTTACGTATGTGTCATGCTGGCCAACATTTTAAAGGCACAGCTCGATCCACAATGACCTTCCATGCCCAGCAAAATTTGCCAAAAATAATGTGAACATTAAATCTATTTGTATTTGCTGACTTTTTCATGGAGTTTAACAACACTAGTTTAAATAATGTCATTTAAATTAAATTTAAAAGGTAGATTGGGCTTTGAATTATTAGAAAATACTGAACATATTTTCTGGGGGGGACAGTGACATTATGTGTATGTATGCAGTATCTATGGAGTCAAGGTACTTAAACTGGGACAGAGATTCAGGACTATATTTATTATAGATTTTACAGGCTATTGCATTTGCAGATTAAGTGATGACCTTCATCTACCTAACCTACCTATACAGCACATAAATCTTGGCATTGGAAAGCTGAGATGGGGCTGCATGCAAGTAAGAATTTTACTGTATACTGTATAGTGAAAATGAAAAAAACCCTGAACATTCACAAATTAGTTTGTCATTTCACAGCATACAGAAAATTAGTGCTACACTGGCAAGCTTTATTTATGTTGCCTTATCCTTCCATTGACGTTTATTTTCTTCAACTGCAACTAATTTTTATTCTTCATTTAGTAGGACATCTTTGCCACACAGTTTCCTTATACTTGCCTTATGTATTCAATGGGATTCAGTTTACAACTTGCTGCTAGTCATTGTATAGAATAAGTATGGTTCTTTGTCAAGTCACAAAGTTTATTCTTTGCAGTTATGGTATACTGTATATCAATTTGCCACATGAAATTGTGTTCTCAGGTGAAGCAGTTTTATAAATTTTAAAATAATTGAGCCTGTTCTTGCACTTTTAAAATGGAGGTTAAGGGGCATCTGTCCAAATGGAAAACAAAAACCTTAAATCTTCCTGAATAAATCCACTTAGAAGTGACAATGTTTTTGATTTAAGAAACATGATTTCTGAATTTTGAGGCATGCTTATGACAACAATACTAAACATTTCCTGTTCACTTGTCTCTCCAGTTGTATTTCATCATGGTCATGGCTTACAACAAATAATGTCCTGCATGCAAGTGTGCCGAGTGTCTGATGTAGTGGCAAAACCTTTAGTATACAGTATTGTGAAATCATCTGCTTAGAGTATGCATTTGCAGTCAAACTATTGTGACTGTATGCAATTCAAAATGTACATCATAGCACAAGCATAGTCAAAACATTTTTTCTTATGCCATGTGTATGCAAACGTTTTTTTACATTATATTGAGTGCTGACGCACATACTGAACCATACAGATGCAGCATCAAGCAAAGAACAACTTTTATTTATTATTGCATTTTCATTTACTTTTGGGTTTATCGTGCAAGTGTGCTGCCCTCCAATATTGTGCTCCAACTTTAGCTTGCTCCATCCACTCTGTGCCAGGCTTTTTTTTTAATGAATGTGAAAATTGGTGCAGGCTGTGTGCTAATTACTCTAGGTGTGTGAAAAACATAATGCCAGTCCCAAAAACTTCATATACAGTGTTACCTAGCTGAAACCATAAACCATGGAACCCAGAAGATGGGACGATTGTGGCGGGGGCTGCTTTTCACCTGTTATGTTCTGTGTTATAGCTTACATAGCTTTTATAGCAAAGTTCACACTAAATGGCTGCTTGCTGCATGTTTGTGAATCATGCACATAAGAGTTCCATTGCACTTTGTACACCTGAAAAAAAATGGCGTTAGAGTTTTAAGAATTAAAACGGTGTACTCGGACTTTGTCAGTATAGGTGCATGCATTGGGAAAGATGAACGGTCCCAGAATAGTTGATGAGGAGATTAGCCAAATTGTGTTTGCATGTGAGGACTTGATCGATTGAACTCATTTCTTCATTGACACTTTGTGAGGCATGATTAATGTCACCTGTACCTACAGAAGTTTGAAAGGAGCCTGAGTAGGTTAGAAGGGCGTTTGAAAAGGAAACCAAGAACAAAGAAAGAAAGAGAGAATCAGATATACAGTATGAGCCATTGCGGTGGTAGGGAGGCAAATGGTTAGTGGCCCTGCGAGGAAGCGATGGGAACTGCACTCCAAAGGTGGATCGTGCCATTGAGAAGTATGGAAAAGCAGGGAGTGATATACTGTATGTCAAAAACTGTTACTGAAAACTGAGGTCCAGCACCGATCATCCCAGTGGACTTTGAAGGCTGGTAGCCAGGGCAAGAGCTGGAAAGAAGCCCCATAGCTGCTGATGTCTCTGCCAGCTTAAAATACCCAAAGGAGTGAGCAGGGGAGACAAAGGAGAAAGACGCCCTAAACTCAGAGTGTAGTGTTAAAAAAGGAATCCCAATTCTAGACATTATGTAATTTTTGGATTTTATCATATTTATTGATTAGTTTTATCTTTTTATTAGATTATTTATTGACTTATTTGTTGATTGAGATTGAACTGCAATTTTTTGGAACACTGTTGAATGAATTAAAGCACTATGTAGTATGTACACTGTTTACACTAACCTTTTTGTATTATGTGTCTTAATTGCCCAGTCCATCTTCTGCTTACGACTATCGATGTCCTGGGTTCAATCTGGGCATCAGTCATGTGTACGCACAGTAAAAAAATACTGGGGAAATTAAAAAGGCAGAGTATGTGATAGCGGTAAAAGGTGAAATTGATTCATCAAATTGTATAGCACATATTAAGTCACTGCTGCTAAGGATATGGTAATAAATGAAAGGATGACAACATTTTTGAGTAAGTAAGAGTAATTAGTAAGATTCACCGTTTCTTCTCAATAGACATTTACTCAAATCCATGATACAATGTGGCAGTTGTGAATTGTGATTTGTAGCAATTTTAAAATCAATTTTGAATTATTTGTATGTTATGTAATGAAATATTTGGAGAGACTTTAAGTGTGCCATTTTTTCAGTGATTATTGTGTACTTGTCTGCAGAACAGACAAAGCTATTCATATCTGTCTATCAACTTTCAGTAACTGCAGTAATTGTGGCAGGAGGGGGCTTTTTTTCAAGGTGAAGACTATACAGGAAATCATTGCCTCTGGGGCTGAAAGGCTTATAGTTATGTGAAGTATATGGTCTCCTTTGAAAATGGATACATTTCATAAAAATGTTTATCATCTTTTGTTCCCTCATAAAAATAAACTACATAGAATGTGTGTCCATTCACAAGAAGTTCATCAATACTCAATAACACGTTTGGTTTGAAAAATGGTAGTATTTGGTAAGATTTAAGAGCTTTGTTTTCATGTTTATTTTTTTAAACCAATTTTAAACTGCAAGATTCTTAACTTTAGAACACAACTTCTTCATGTGGCAAATATTTTATGTATACTGTATGTATATGTATATATCTGTGTGTGTGTGTGTGTGTGTGTGTGTATGTATGCATGTTTATAAATATATATATATATATATATATATACACTGTGCAAATATATATATATATATATAGAAACTGTGCAAAAGTTTTAGGCAGGTGTGAAAAAATGCTGTAAACAAAGAATGCTTTCAAAAATGGAAGTGTTAATCATTAGGTACACTTGTACACAGTTTTTGAAGGAACTCGGCTGGTAGGTTGTTCCAAATATCTTGGAGAACTAACCACAGATCTTCTGTGGATGTAGGCTTCCTCACATCCTTCTGTCTCTTCATGTAATCCCAGACACACTCGATGATGTTGAGATCAGGGCTCTGTGGGGGCCATACCATCACTTCCAGGACTTCTTGTTCTTCTTTACGCTGAAGATAGTTCTTAATGACTTTGGCTGTATGTTTGGGGTCATTGTCCTGCTGCAGAATAAATTTGGGGCCAATCATATGCCTCCGTGATGGTACTACATGATGGATAAGTATCTGCCTGTATTTCTCAGCATTGAGAACACCATTAATCCTGAGCAAATCTCCAACTCCATTTGCA